>NW_026590374.1:164301-173633 GCF_907164565.1 Psammomys obesus
TATATATATATATATATATATATATATATATATATATATATATATATGTATGTAGTTTCCAAGCTCAGTTATATATTGGTAGCCTATGTTCACTTGTGTGCCGTTCTGTTTTATTTGTTTTGTGACAGTCTCTTCATGTATCCCTGGCTGTCGTGGAACTATCCCGGTAGACATCTACCTGCTTCTGCCTCGGGAATAAAGGTGTGGTCCACCATGCCTGGCCTGTTGTATGTAGTTCTGGTTGGTAGGAACATGCTGGGGTATATGTGAACATTCACATGCAGGCAGTCCCAAGTGTGGTTACATGTGCTTTTATTAATGCTTATAAGACATCAAAAATATGGTAAGATGTCCAGAGCAGGATAAAGTTTAACATTTATGATTTTATTATTTTAAAAATAAAAGCAGATAATTTAAAAAATATATCATTAGGATGTAATACATTAAGATTATCTTTAAATTCTAAAATGCCTTCATGAGCCTTAAAGCGGGGTTTTTAAAATGACAATAAAAATGAATTTATCATTGTCTCTTACATAGGCTTGGCTAAGATACAGATCTTGGAAAAACCATTTATTTGTTTTAAAAAAAGCAGTAGTTGTAAAAATATCCTTAAAACTTTTAAAATGTAGGTATTTGTATGCATATACACATACAAAACATCTGAAGCCCCAGAGTTAAGTTATCCTGCTAATTTTTGGAATAAGGAGTTTGCTGTTTCAAAGGAGGGCAGTTACTTAATAGGGAAGAAAACATAATCCTGGAGTATGAGAAATTTTCTCTTAAAGTTAATTTATGCCCTCAATAAGGGATCATATTGTAGAACCAGAACTGAGATAAGAATCAAGGAGATAACATCTTTATCAGAATTTTTTTTTAAATTGAAAATTAAAAATTTAAAAACTCATGTTAATTGCCCCAAAGAAAGGTTTAAGACAACTGGCCATCTCTAATTGTTCTATTTACATGGTCACATTGATTAAATATATTCCTTTGTATTTTATCATTATGTTGTTCTTTAAAATTTTAATTTTCTTATTAAGCAAGCAGGAAGCTGGTCCTAGTTAATAACTTTAGTTTACATCAGCACTTACTTATTTGTTTTTAATTTTTGTTCATTCTTTTCTTGTACAATCTCTCCCATCCACAGCTTCTCCTCCCTCTCTGAACACTGATGGTTGCCATGCTTGTCCCTGGGCGTTAAGTAAGGTGAAGGCTGCTTGGAGTGCGAGCCTCCCATCTTATCCTGACACTTAGTGCTTTCAGTTCTCACTGAAAACATAAATAGAACTTTTTCAAATTTTACTTTTCCCTTTTTTTGAAAACAGATTATTTTATTGCACAATATATCCTGATTATAGCTTCCCCTTTCTCTACTCCTCCTGGATCCTCCCCACCTCTAGCCCATGCAGATACATTTCTTTCTGTCTCTGATTAGAAAAGAACAGGCTTCTAAGAGACAATATGAAATACAGCAAAAGAAATGATAATAAGATGAAACAAAAACTATTACGTTGGAATTTGACAAGGAGAAGAGCCAAAGAGATACCACAAGAATCAGACTACTACTAAACTAGAAGGCATAGTATATATGCAGAGGATCTAGTATAGATCCATATAGGCCCTGTACACGCTGCTTCAGTCTGAGTTCCTATGAGATTTTCTCATGTTGGTTTCGAGGGCCTTGTTCCCTGGGTAACCTCTGGCTCTTACACTCTTTCTGCCTCCTCTTCTGCATGGTTTCCTGAGCCTTGGGGAGAGGGTGATATTCCATCTGAGTGTTCCAAGGTCTCTCACTCTTTGGATCATATCTGGCTTTGGGTCTCTGAACTTGTTCACTTGTGCTGAAGAAGGAAGCTTCTCTGAGGATGGCTGAATGAGGCAAAGGGCTATGAGTATAGCACAATATCATTACTACATTCTCCCCCTCCACCTTTTTAGACAAGTAGTATTTGGTTTCACCCTAGTCCTTGGGCTATCCAAGGACCCTGCTAGTATTGGCTAAAAGTTTCATCTCATGGAGTAGGCTTTAAGTCAAATCAGATATTGGTTGTTTATTCCCACAATCTTTTTGCCAACACTGCCCTGGTATATTTTGCAGGCAGGACAACATTGTAGATCCAAGGTTTTTGTGGTTGGGTCGGTGGGTATATTTTTCTTTTGGTAGAATGCAGAGAGTACCTTCCCATACCAAAGACACTAGAACATATGAAGGAAGGTTTTAGGTAGGCCCCAGCTCAACCTCTCCATGTTCAGTGAGTTGTGTGTGTGTTGTCTTCAGCAGTTCTGCCTTGCCATCAGTTTGTGGAGAACAACCTATATTGTCTTAGCAATATACAGCATGGGTTGTTTGGGGAAATCTCATGGGACTCCTTTGGCCAACAATTCAATTGTCTGTAATCCATTCCTGGTACTGGAGGCTTAATTTGGTGACAAGAGATGGCTTTATTTGGTGACTGCACCATTATTTGGCAGTTTCTTAAGATCGCCTTCATATTTGTACGTATTAGGAAGTTTCTATTGTATGAAGTTTCCATACTACTTCTTAAATGCCCCTTAATTTTCTCTGTCTCTTCCCATATTCCTTTTCTCAGTTTCCTCTCTCCCTGTGATCTTCCAGTTCCATCCCCTCCCCATTCATCCTTAACTATCTGTTGTACTTCCTTTCCTAGGGGCAGATAGCTGTCTCCCTATCCTTAGTCCCTTTCCCTATACCTAACTTTTATGGTTGTGTGGGCTATAGCTTGGTTATCATTGACTTAATAGCTAAAATCCACGTGTAAGTGAATGCATTGGGTCTAAGATATTTCACTCAGGATGTTTTTTCCCTAGTCCTATCCATTTGCCTGCAAATTTCATGATGTCATTTTCAATAGCTGAGTAATACTCCGTTGTGTAAATGTAGCACACTTTCTTGATCTATTCTTCTGTTGAGGGGCATCTAGGTTGTTTCCAGTTTCTGGGTATTATGACTAGAGCAGCAATGAACATGGTTGAGCAAGTGCCCTTGTGGTAGGATGGAGTGTCCTTTGGGTACATGTCCAAGAGCAGTATATCTGGATCTGGAGGTAGACCGATTCCCATCTTCCTGAGGAACCGCCACACTGATTTCCATAGGGGCTGTACAAGTTTGCAATGCAGGAGTGTTCCCCTTAATTGCCAGTATGAGCTGTTACTTTTGTTGAGCTTAGCAGTTCTGACAGGTAGGATTAAATCCTTATAATTCCCATTATGAAAAGGAAACTTATCAGATCTTCAATAATCATATATACCTATTAACTTATATATAATCCAGCCTTAATAAAACAATCTTATATTTAACATTTTTGAAAAGAAACCATAATCATTGTTACCTGTGACACAACTGAAAAAATTTATAAATCCATATTTAAAATATGTTTTAGAATAAGTTTTTATCAAAATATATGTATAGAATGTTAATAAGCTTAATGAAATTTTATGGCTCGAATGAGTGTTGTTTTATGTAAACAATTAGCATTTTTAAAGTTTTACAAAACATTATTTTAGAAAACCTGACTTATTAACATATTTTAATATATTTTAGGATGGTTAGAGTACTCAAATTTATAAGGTAGTAGGTATTTATCAAGCCTTTTAATATGTGATCACAATATTTTAATTTGTAAACCTATACTTACATTATAATTGGGTACTCCAAAAATACTTTTAGCACGGAACAAAAATTAATTAAAAGAGAACTGAACTGTCCATGGTTAGTTAAAATAATTTTTGACACAGTAAACATGAAAACAACCAAAAACATACAAAAGCAATTATCAGACACACAAGTCACAGAAAAGATAGAAAGTTTGTCCCTGTTTCTTTACGATGTGAGAAAGGCTTAGCACCACAAAATATTAAGAGGTTAAGTTTGGTAATATGATCTATGTCCCTTTTCTTCTCTTTCTTTAATTAGCTGAGGTTGAAGTGTTTTTTTCACCCTTTTATTGTGTACCAGGCTGCTTTCTCAGAGGTAAGATACTGGTTTAGGATGTGAAGGTGTTATGGAACTTGGAGGTCACAATGTATGCCAAGTCAGGTCTGGTCACCCTTTCCTCAAGCCAATTAAAAGAGCCAAAATGAGAGTTTTATTGGATGTAGTCATATAGGGAAAGGGACAGAGACAAAATTCTTCAAGTTCATTTTAAGGGTCCCTGAATAAGATCAAGGTTTAAGTAGGCCAAGCATATCCACATCCAAGCAGTTGTGGTCAATATGTGTTCACAACCACTTATCTGGGCTTTGTTCTCATCCTTTCAGGTGATCTGACAACTCCTTAGAACTGTTTAAATTTTTTTTTTCCCTGAGACAAGTTCCCTCTCTGGCTGATGTCCTTTCCTTCTCCCAGCGTGAGATTTCTGGGAAATTTTTCATGTTTTTAGGGTATGTGTCTAATATTCAGGTTGTGTCTTTACAATATCTTTATTTCTGCCAGAGCAGATACATAATGAATCAGGTTTTGTGCCAATTCTACCCAGAAAAACTGTGTGTTACTACACGACCCAGGAACAGAGTATGGATGGGTCTAGGATATGTCTGTTTTGGATGTTATTGACTCTCAAACATTTAGTGGGTTTCATGTTAGAAATAAACAGAAGCAAAGGAACACAGAACCCATGTTTAACAGGATCTGTCAGAAAATGACAGACAGGAAAATGCCCCAACAGTTAAGATGGGTCTCAGCCTAAATTTCCAGGAATATTGGGGTGAGGACAGGGACCTAGCTTCATTTGGTTATGTTTTACAGCCTGAGGGGTTCCCCTAAGCTGTATGGACCTCCCTTCAGGGAGACTTTGAGCTTTAAGGCTGAAAGGAATTTTAGGACTGATTTGTGTTATAAAGACTTTACAGTAAGCATGGGAGTTAAAAAAGGGGGCAAAGTTGCTCAAGGAGACTTGTAAGAATAAAGAAAGAGCCAAATAGGGCGATAGTTTAGAATTTATCTTTAGTTTTGATATAAACTCTAAAAAAGTTTTGATTTTTTTTTTTATTTGAGCATCTCATTTAACTCAAGTAGGTTTTTGAAAAGCTCTTTTTTTTATTATTAATTGCCAGGTTCTATCAGTATGTTTTACATTTTCATTAAAGCAGGCTGCCTATTTGTGTTTTGTGAAAACTTTATTACGTAGGACTTTGATGAATGCACAAGATAAAACTAGTTTAGAGGTAGTAAATGTTTAGGTTATCTCTCTAGTTCAATCCCTCCATTTTCCAAATACTTGCAGATTAGCAATTATCATACATTACCCATAGAGAGAGGGGGGGAGAGGGAGAGAATGTGTGCATGCAGGCACGCACATGTGTGTCCTGTGCGTGTTTGCGTGCGTAGCAAAATATCTCTTACAATTAAAAAGCCTGCAACTTTTGCCGAACCTAACAGCTAATGTTAGTAATATACTTCGAGGTCACTTAAGTAAGCTTGTTTGTTTAGCCTGCCTTTAAGAGAACACTGTAACCTCCAGTTTTGCTCTCCTTGGGTTTTCCACATAATCAACTTTTACAGCTTAAGCTAATCTTAAAATACGCAGTTTTGTCATGCCTCTAACCCACAGTAATGCATGTGTATCATTTGCTGTAAACAGCAAAAGTAGAGGTTGAAACACTTTATAAAATGAATATCTGCAATGCACAGATTTGGATATTGATTGATAAATAACGGTGCTTGTAATACTGTTTGTTAATTGGTTTGGTTGGATTCTGTGACTTAATCCCGTGTGAAACACTTTTAAAGATTTCTGTAAAGTACCCCTCATTCCTTCCTCAGGAGTTGCTTCTGTGCTAGAGCTTCCAGCAGCCCAAAAGCTGTGTCATCTGCTTTGCTGTGATGTGTTGTTTCTGCCAAAGTATTTAAAAAAGTTCCAATTGATGACGTGTTTTTGTTGTTGTTCTGTAGCTTTAAAAACTTCACCAAAAGTGTTGGATGCAGAGTTCCCTGAAGACTGTTTTCCTAGGCCAAGGGTACTTACATTTTGCTTAAGAGCAAACACTCTTATTTGCTTTGAGGTCAGTGCTGTGTTTTGTGTGGCCACTTTATAGATCTAAAAAACCCATGGGACAATCATCCTCAAACACAAAACATAAAATAACAATGAAAGGAAAAGAGCTCATGAACTTGAGAGAGAATGGGCAAGGGAGAGGTTGGGGAGAGGGAAGTGAAGGAGGAAATGGTGTAATTATATTTTAATTAAAAATTTAAAAAGGTATATAAATGGATGATGGGAGTAAAGCATTTTTTGTACTAGGTATGGAACTCAAGTCTTTGTACATGCTCCACTGGTTATGTGTGTGTTTGTGCTGTAAGTATCTTGTCAGTGCTGCAGAATGGAGTTTAGAGTTTACTATGGGGTGACTGGTATGCCTTAGTAATGCTAAGTTTACTCATTTTCATACTTTTCTTTGTGTTCCATCTTCCTTTGCTTTCTGGAGCACTAAACACAGAGAAAATTTGGAGCTCATGTAGGCCAGGGGATTGTAACTTGTTGCTTACACAAATAGAACTAGGAGAGACTGCAGGGGCTGTCTGCTCACTGATGTGTGCTAGGAGGCAGTTGTTAGGATCCTGGAGTGAATGACAGCAACAAGGACCTCACTTTGGATCACTGCTCAGGCCCAAAGCCCTCCAATCCAATGACTTTCTAGCTAGTGTATTTCCTGTGTGTCTAGGACTTCCTGAGACCTTTGCTATGGCTTCACAGGCAGCACTGCCAGGCTCTTATGTCTGTGTGCATAGTGCACATTATCCTGCATCCTGTGATGCTTATCTCCTCATTTATCCTGCCTGGGTCCCACAGCCTTTCTAGGGCTGTGGATCTAAGAGCCAAGGAAAAGATCAATTTTCCTTAGATGTGGTTGAAGCCAGGTTTTGTTGTTGCTGTTTTTTTGACCAGTAGATGGTGATATTGCTCCTTGCTGGTGCCTGCTACCTGCTTTCTCCCACCCCTGCCCTTTGTACTTAAAAAAAAAAAAAATGCAAGGGAGCTTCTTTTCCTTCTCCTCCTTTCTTTCTTTCTTTCTTTCTTTCTTTCTTTCTTTCTTTCTTTCTTTCTTTCTTTCTTTCTTTCTTTCTCTCTCTCTCTCTCTCTCTCCTTTCTTCCCTTCCTTCCTTTTTTCCCCTTCTTTCTTTCTTAAATGCTATTCCATGGGGTATCACTTCCCTGGGACTAGCAATAACCCCAACCCACATGGGCATCACCCTAGATAGAAAAGACCTAATACAGTCTCTGGCAGTTCCCTCCACTAAAGAAATTTTATTATTTTTTGGGAATGGCTGGTTTGTTATGGTCCTGGGTCCCTTCCTTTTTTCTTCTTGCCCACCCCTTATATGAGGCAGCCTTAGGCCCCTTGCATGAACCCCTTCTTAAACCTGTTACTAAGTCCTTTTGGAGGCTCCAACAGGCTCCTCTTGAGGCCCCAGTTCCACATCTCCCAGACATAAACAGTCCTTTCTCTCTCTAAGTAACAGAAAGAGAGGGATATGCCCTTGGAGCCCTGGCTTACCAACGGGGACCCTTCTTTGCACCTGTAGCATACCGATCAAAAAATTAGACACAGGACATTTCTGGGAATTAAAACCTCTTTTGTCTTGCTTCAGGGAAAAACAGATGAAAAGGTTTTGCAGCATCTAGAAGAGCTGTTTTTAAAACCTCAAATGCCTTTTGTTTAGTCTCAGTATAGATGAGGGGCAAAATGCCCAACTTTGTGCTGGTGTACTGAGGCCCTGTTAGTTCCACAAAATCTGGTATCCAGAGGCAACAATACCTAACTGCACCCAGGAACTCTTAAATCTGTCTCTTAGTCTCCTTCCTTTCATCCTTTCTTTCCTTTTTTTTTTTTTTTTTTTTTTTTTTTTTTTTTTTTTTTTTTTTTTTTCTTTTTTTTTTTTTTTTTTTTTTTTTTTTTTTTTTTTTTTTTTTTTTTTGCTTCTTTCTCCTTTAAATGCTATTCCATGGGGTGTTCAGGATTCTTTTACTATGCAGTATCTGTTGTCTGGGTAACTCCAACTACTTACATTTTTTCTTTATTGAATGTGCTGTTATTATAGCTGTCGTGCCATGTAAAGATCTAGTTTTGTATTGAGGCCACATACTGTTTGATTCATAGACGACAGTTAACATCACTGTGAAAAATTGGAATCCAGATGTGTCCAGTCACCATAGCCATAGTATATTATACATTTCTTTACAAGATTTTTATGCTTAATGGCATATTTTTTTTCTTGAACTGTATTTTAATACTTGGAGGTCAATCTTGATCATATTCATTGTGTTATTTGTTTGTTCATTCATTGTGTACTATGTGCTGTCAACACAAAAACATAACTGTCCCCTCAAACAGAAGAG
Source organism: Psammomys obesus (assembly GCF_907164565.1). Lineage (NCBI taxonomy): Eukaryota > Metazoa > Chordata > Mammalia > Rodentia > Muridae > Psammomys > Psammomys obesus. The sequence continues at coordinate 172,662 of NW_026590374.1, forward strand.
AAAGTTTAGTGTGGAGATAAGTAGCCCAGGCCCTGGAACACGGATTTAAGTTATATGTATATGACATAGGTGGTCAGATATGAGTGAGAAGTCTTGGAAAGAAGTCATCTGCAGAAGCTTATTGATTGTTTAAAACCCTGCTGAGCATGTTGGTGTGTGTGATGCCTGCCTTCATCCCAGCAGTGGTAGGCAGATTTCTGTGTGTTGGAGGACAAACCGCTGTACATGATGAATTCTAGGATAGCCAGGGCTGCCAAGGGAAATCTTTTCTCATAAACAAATCCAGCCCTCTTCAATGATGTGAAGAGGCTGGACTGTTGCAGTTCCAGGACCTAATTACAATTTGGGTGACCTTTAGCCTACTAAACAGCCTTTTCTTTTCCCTCTCTCTGTCAGACCTAAGATCCTGAAAAACAGATAAGACATTTAGGAATGTATTAATTTAACAAAATCCAAGGTTTCCAGTGACCAAAGCACCAGAAGTGTCAGTGGCATCCAAAGTCCACAACAGGGTTCTCCAGATCTTACTCTTACCTGCATGCCTGATGTACTCACTGATATATTTGGAAATGTGTCTTGATTTCTGGACTTCTTGTTCTGTCACTATAAAATGTTTATGATATTGCTATGTGATTGGGACGTGGTATTTTGGGGAGATCTAAATCTCTGTTTCTGGGCCAATAATAACTCATGTTTGGCTCCAGAATAAATGACATCTTTTATCACTTTGAAGTGAAACTTGTTTGTTTCTTTGACAGTGGTTCTAATGAGGGAATGGGAAGCTCTGCTCTAGGCTTCAAATACTGTTCTTAGCCTTTGAGATTTACCTAATACTTATAAGGTTGATGAATCACATCTGTTGACTAGAGCTCTATTTAAGAGTTATGATAGCCCAAGATAATTTGGGTTTGGTCCTGTAACATTCCAACTGTCCACAGCCTTGTAGAATGTTTAAAGTAGATGTGGCTTTTT
>NW_026590375.1:0-219 GCF_907164565.1 Psammomys obesus
GTGAGTGTCTTTTTGCTTCTGGGTCAACTCACTCAGGATGATCCTTTCCAGGTCCCACCATTTACCTGCAAATTTCATGATTTCCTTATTTTTCATTGCTGAGTAATACTCCATTGTATAGATGTACCACAGTTTCTGCATCCATTCTTCAGTTGAGGGGCATCTGGGTTGATTCCAGCTTCTGGCTATTACAAATAAAGCTGCTACAAACATGGTTGA
>NW_026590375.1:319-14272 GCF_907164565.1 Psammomys obesus
GTGAGTGTCTTTTTGCTTCTGGGTCAACTCACTCAGGATGATCCTTTTCAGGTCCCACCATTTACCTGCAAATTTCATGATTTCCTTATTTTTCATTGCTGAGTAATACTCCATTGTATAGATGTACCACAGTTTCTGCATCCATTCTTCAGTTGAGGGGCATCTGGGTTGTTTCCAGCTTCTGGCTATTACAAATAAAGCTGCTACAAACATGGTTGAACAAATGTCCTTGTTGTGTACTTGCGCCTCTTTTGGGTATATGCCTAGGAGTGGTATGGCTGGATCTTGAGGAAGCGCTATTCCTAGTTGTCTGAGAAAGCGCCAGATTGATTTCCAGAGTGGTTGTACCAGTTTACATTCCCACCAGCAGTGGAGAAGGGTTCCCCTTTCTCCACAACCTCTCCAGCATGTGTTGTCCCTTGAGATTTTCATCTTGGCCATTCTGATGGGTGTAAGGTGAAATCTCAGGGTTGTTTTGATTTGCATTTCCCTAATGGCTAATGAGGTTGAGCATTTCTTTAAGTGCTTCTCTGCCATTCGATATTCCTCTGCAGAGAATTCTCTCTTTAGCTCTGTTCCCCATTTTATAAGTGGATTACTTGGTTTGTTGCTTTTCAGCTTGTTTAGTTCTTTATATATATTGGATATGAGTCCTCTGTCAGATAGAGGGTTGGTGATGATTCTTTCCCAATATGTAGGCAGTCGCTTTGTTTTGATGACGGTGTCCTTTGCTTTAGAAGCTTTTCAATTTCATGAGGTCCCATTTATTGATTGTTGCTCTTAGAGCCTATGCTGTTGGTGTTCTGTTCAGGAAGTTTTCTCCTGTACCAATGAGTTCTAGGGTATTCCCCACTTTTTTTTCTAGCCGATTTAATGTGTCTGGTTTTATGTTGAGGTCTTTGATCCACTTGGACTTCAGTTTTGTGTAGGGTAATAAGTATGGATCTATTTGCATTTTTCTACATGTAGACATCCAGTTGGACCAGCACCATTTGTTAAAGATGCTATCTTTTTTTCCATTGTATGGTTTTGGCATCTTTGTCAAAAATCAGGTGTCCGTAAGTGTGTGGGTTTATTTCTGGGTCTTCTGTTCGATTCCATTGATCCACCATTCTGTTTCTATGCCAGTACCATGCAGTTTTTATAACTGTTGCTCTATAGTACAGCTTGAGATCAGGGATGGAGATACCTCCAGAAGATCTTAATTAATTACACTTTATTCATTTTGTATCCCCCCATGAGCCCCTCCCTCCTCCCCTGCCGATCCCACCCTCCCTCCCCTTTCTGCATGCATGCCACTCCCCAAGTCCACTGATAGGGGAGGTCCTCCTCTCCTTCTTTCTGATCTTAGTCTATCAGATGGTCTTTTATCTGAGAGTTAGTCTTCCCACAAGCCTGTGCCTGTAAATGATAATTGAGATTCTATATGAGAAAATCTAGTGATTCAGAAATGTGTAATCCTTTAAGGAAATGACAACATTCGTTTTCTGTTTAAGCCTGTTTTGTTCCTCTGCCTTTTTAAAGGATTCAAGTCCATTTTACAATTATAATACTCTGAAAAATATGCTTCACAAATGGTTTTTGGAGTATCAAAAATGTACACAACAAAACACTTCCGGGAATTTTTTTAAGTGTTGGAATTTGAATGGGAAGCACTTGCCCATATCTGGTAATTTAAAGCTGTCCATTTCCTCACCAGTCCTCATTATTTCTTTCAGAGCCAGAGGAAGTCAGAATTTGTAGACACCTTATTAACTGAGAATAATTCAAGTAGCTCTTCTTTTTGTCTAGAAAGCATGAAGGACTGCCTCAGCAGATGACTAAAGCAAACTGGGTTACAAGCCACAAATCCATCTATTAGGAAAATATTTTAAAATTCCTCAGAGTCAATTATTTTTACATAATGCAATTGCAGTGTAATGGATGGGACCTGTGTGTACTTGGGGCAATGTTTTGGGATGGGAAGGAAAGCCAGTTTTTTCTATTCGTTAAAAAGGGTGTCTGTCAGTCAGCCATCCAGGGTGAGCGTCAGTGTTCATTTCACCTGAAATAAAAATCACCGTTGTGTCAAGGGCTACACCTTTACATTTGTTAGGGATTAGCTCTTCCATTCATTAGTTATCACAACAGGTGTGTTGTATGATTCTGATTATCAATTATCCACTGTCCTTTAGATTACTTTCCAGTGAGATGGATAGGAGAGGGGGCAGGAGGGAGAGAAAGGTTTCTGTTTTATAATAAGAGATGCCTATTTTCAGAATATTTTTGCCTTATCTTCAGTTGTTGCAAATTGAAAATGGGAATAATGCACCCGTGATTGCTTGACTTCACTCTTTCAGAGGTAATTGAGCACTAAGGTGTTACACAGAGTGCTTCCTAAAATATGAAATGCCAACATCAGTCTGTCAAGTCCTCCATGGAAGGACGTAGCCTGTACTCTGAACTCCATGGAGGCATCTGAGACACCCTCTGATAAGCTTTGCATTGCATTGTAGCATATGTTTTACATATTATTTACTTGTCAGCAATGGTATTTGTAATTTTTCACTAATAATAATAATAATAATAATAATAATAATAATAATGTTAAGGGGCTTCAAGCAAATTGCTAATTATAGATGGTTTCTAAAATGTTTCACACTCCAAACACAATCTACAGAACAAAATGTCGTCAAACTTAAAATGGTGAGTTTTCCTTGGAGTAGAAATATGTGACCAGTAGTGGCTCAGCTGAGCTTCATCAGTTAACACAGTCACAACAGTAACTAGTCGATAGTCTACAGTGTGAGGTGTTGCTAACCCATGAGGTTAGTGTTTCAGTGTCTTAAAAACAGTTTCTACATAACTCACTTTTACAGTGCAATGAGGTAATTGTCAGGAAGTGCCCATGTTAGTCTAGAATAGCTGTGTTATCATATCATCAACTTACTATAAACATTCAAGATTGTAAGGAAAACTCTCAATGAACTCACTTAGGCCTCACAGAGTAATGCTTCGTTGCTTGAGAGTCACACATACAAATGGTATATGGAATACCAAGAGAAGAGAATATATTCCAAATACCTCCATGTATTCTAGTGTCCTAGTCTTTCAGCAGACACACTATTTATTTCCTCTGAGGCCCCGTACACAGTAAGCTCTGTGGGGATGACTTGGGATATTGGGGGCAGGAAGAAAGCAACATACTCAATTTCCTAAAAGAGAGATTGTTGGTTTATTAGCCACAAGTATGCAGGAGTCTTTTGCCGTAAAACATTCTAGATGGCTCTCTAGTCCGGAAAAATTTTTAATCTTGACAAGTTTTGTGTGACTTATCCCTTTGACCATAGCCAACTGACCAAGGATTGGTGGTTTACTGGGAGCCTCTTCTATTGCATGTCTAGTCATTACATTTGCAAAGGTCAATTTGCCAGTCACTGTTCTTTACGATTGGACTAGGTATTGTTCAGTGTGTGTCCCAGCAGCAGAGAAACATCATGAGTAACAACTCACTAGTGGATATAACTTGCAAGGTGAAATTAAGGTATCAGAGCCACTTGTGACATTGTAATTTATGGGTTGATACATTTTCATATTTAGAAAGTTAGCAATTAATGTACGGTTGGCTCAATGTTCAAGCCAGCATTATCTGAGTGAGCTCAATCTTCCTTTATTCCTCTCTGTGTAGTCAAACTAAAGAACAATTTCCACTAATAGTCTTTTGGCTTCTGTTGCTGTGTTAAAAGTGTATTTTGTAAAGTACCACTTATGTATTTCTCATTTTTCTCTTTCAGAAATAATTTGATTTTATTAAAAATTAATGTGATATCTACTGGACTTTGCCTACTGTACATAAAACTGAAATAGTTGCTATGAACTTTAATTGCTTCCCTCCTACATAAATCTTTTTATAAAGTGTATTTTGGTCTTTAAGTTAGGACATAATCTGTTTATGGCTTGGATGAGATTATTCACCTATGTGAGCTCCCATTAAAAACAGAAGACTGATGATAGAAGTATTTTTTCTTTCTTTCTTCTGACAGAAATGGCCACTCATCTAAAAAAGAGCAAATTTATTCTAAATACTGGTTTACTTTAATACCTGCAATAAGAAAGTAACTGTAATAAATGCATTTGCTTGCTCTGTTTTCAAAGGGATTTTGCATTTTCTTTCCCTATACAATGTTTTCTCTCAGCATTGAATAAAATATATCAATCACTTACTCCTGAGAGAGAAAATAGGAATAGAGGGTATTAGAGGAGTGCTTTCTCAGTTCTTTGGGGGGCATGGTCTTGTCTTGTTACCCAGGGAATTCTTGAACTCTTGGTGATGGTCTGTCAGCATTGCACTATGGTTCTGCCCAGCTTTTCTGGAGGTGGTTTATCTTTCTTCTTCTCACTCTGGGTTGGATATTTTGTTAGGAAGAAAAAAAAAGTGATTGTAATCTCCCTATCTCTTGTTTTTTCTTATATTGTTCATTTTGCTTCTTTGAAGATTTTGTTTCAAAGAGGTGAAGTGGTTTTGATTCTAGAATATTTTTTTCAGTATCCAAGAATTAAAATCCATTGGAGAATACCAAGGGCAATATGAGTAAACACTGTGAAAAATACTCAACATCTTGGAGACTATTAGTTCTAAAGTTAAAAAAAAGATGAAAAATTATATTACTCCTTAGAATGTGTTGCAAAATTCCACAATTAAAGGATAATCTGTTGACCAAGTATAAAGTAGAGAGGGCTGGAAGATAACTAAATAGCTAAATGAGCATGATGCAAAGGGTAAGGAGCTGAGTTCTACCTCAGGGCTCCACATGGTGAAAGGAAAGAACTTACTTCAGTACATTTCTTATGGATTCTATACATTCATTTGGTATGTGTATTCATGCACACACACACACACACACACACACACACACCCTTACAAATAAATGTTTAAAAGGGAAAATAAAATAGGGAGACAACAACAGTAAGATCTCAGTGAGATAGATTGTTTAAGAAGCAAAATGATGTAGAATATTGGTGGTTTGAAGACACATGAAGAGTATGTTGTGACATACAGCAAGTCAGACAAGCAATGGGGGTGAACTGTTGGTGGAATACTTATTTCCACAGTTTATATTTGTATCTTTCATTTAGCACCTCTCTTCATTACACTTCTGTCTAGTCTAATTACAAGTTTTTGTGTTAATATTATTTGATGATCAGATACATTTATATTACCTGATATCCAGTGTCTGTCTGGTTGCATCCTACAGAACAGACAAAGAAAACTTTGTCTCTCTGTGTCTTTGACTTTGGCATTGGCTCTATGTCCTCACAAAGATAGTCTGCCTACTTTTCCCACTGAGATTGAACTGTTATTTTAAGTGGCAATCATAACCTATGCTTACTGGTCCTTCCTAATGCTTTAATTTCTATTTTCCCTCTACCAGCACGGTTTCTCTTCCTCCCCATCTCACTCATCTATGAAATTCCTAGCACTAGGTAAACCATGCCTGTTAAGGGCAACTGTGCCCTTGGACTCTGGCCAATGCTGACGAGCTGTTGGAACAGATTGCACCAATCTACTGAGTCAAACCTTGCTCTTGGGATGCCTTGACAGGTCACAGACTCCTACCTGCCCAAGAGGAATAGTCCATTCTTCCGTTCCTCCATATTCTTTTCTGGGGATGTCTCCTGGAGAATTTCAGATTTCTGCACATAGTGCCCGCTTTAAGGACCTCTAATCTTGCACACCTCTGTAACCAAACTTGGCCTCAATTTCCTTAGATGACAGATCCAAAGCAAAACCTTTTTAATTGCTGCCAGTGATTGGGTAAATGGAAGCTCCCATGTTCAAGTCTCTTTGTTCCAAACCTTTCACTTCTGTTTGCTCTCCCAAAAATTTTAAATGTACACTTAAAGAAATTTTCTCTTTCTTTCTACTAGTTTTATTTTTATTAATCACAGTTTATTCACTTTGTATCCCAGCTGTAGCCCCCTACTCCAGCCCTTCCCAATCCCTCCCTCTCTCCCTGTTTTTCTCCTATGCCCCTCCCCAGGTCCACTGATAGGGGAGGTCCTCCTCCCTTTCCATCTGACCCTAGTCTATCAGGTCTCATCAGGGCTGGCTGCATTGTCTTCTTCTGTGGCCTGGTAAGGCTGCCATAATCTACTTAACTTTGTCTTCTGCCTATAAATATGTTCCAGTATCCTGCCAGACACTGGTGTTTCCTACATCCACAACAGCGCCAAAGCAGCTACCACAGGTGTTCCAGTCTGACCTCACAGAATTCTGTCAAGCTGGATCTGGACCTTCCTTCCCAGCATGGATGTTCTCACAGGCCCTGGACAGCATCAAAACAGCCTGTTTTTCCTGGACTTGGCCAGCATTTCAGTCTTTTGACTGCCCTTCAGCACCCCCAGTGTCAGCAGGAAGTAGCCAGAAGAGAATCTACACCGTTATTCACTTATTACTAACAAAAGGCTGGAACGCTGTGCTTCAAGACCAGGACAAGTAGCTGCAGGTTTTCCCAGCATTCCCCAGTCTCTACCTACTGCCTTGTGTGGCTGGCAACTCTCTAATGGCAACCCTCTACCCTTAACTTTCCAGGGCAGGGGTGTCCCCTCCTCCTCCTCACCATGTAATCTGGACATTTTGTTGCTATTATTTTTTCTATCTCTCTCTTATCCCCTTGCATGGCAACCAAGAGCTGCTTCCAATGAACCTAAATTTATATACTTTAACTTGTCTTACACGAGAAGCAGCCGAAACTCCTCACTTTTTTCTTTTTTTTCTTTATTAATTACACTTTATTCACTTTGTACCCCCCCCTGTGGTTCCCTCCCTCCTCCCATCCCAATCCCTCCCCTCCTCCACCCTCTGCATGCATGCCCCTCACCAAGTCCACTGATAGGGGAGGGCTTATTTTCCTTCCTTCTGATCCTAGTCAATTAGGTCTCCTCAGGAGTGGCTGCATTGTCTTCTTTTGTGGCCTGGTAATGCTGCTTCCCCCTCAGGGGAAGGTAATTAAAGAGCGGGCCAATCAGTTCATGTCAGAGACAGTCCCTGTTCCTATTACAATGAAACACACTTGGATACTGAACTGCCATGGGCTGCATCTGTGCAAGGGTCTTAGTTTATCTCCATGCATAGTCCTTGGTTGGAATAGCAGTCTCAGGAAAGACCCATGTGCTCAGATTTTTTGGTTCTGTTACTCTCCTTGTGGAATTCCTGTCCTCTCCAGGTCTTACTGTTTTCTACTTCTTTCCTAAGATTCCCTGCACTCTGCCCAAAGGTTGCCCATAAGTCTCAGCATCTACATTGATAGTCTGCAGGACAGAGCCTTTCAGAGGTCCTCTTGTCAGGCTCCTGACTTGTTCCCTCTTTTCTCCTTCTTCTGATGTCCAGTTTCTTTGCCTTTCTGGATAGGAATTGAGCATTTTAGCAAGAGTTCTCCCTCTTCATTAGTTTCTTTAGGTGTACAGATTTTAGTAGGTTTATCTTATATTATATGTCTATATGAGTGAGTATATACCGTGTGCATCTTTCTGCTTCTGGGATATCTCACTCAGGATGATCTTTTCCAGATCCCACCATTTACCTGCAAATTTCATGATTTCCTTGTTTTTTTATTGCTGAGTAATATTCCATTGTGTAGATATACCACAATTTGTGCATCCAATCCTCCACTGAGGGGCATCTGGGCTGTTTCCAGCTTCTGACTATTACAAATAAGGCTGCTACAAACATGGTTGAGCAAATGTCCCTATTGCGTACTTGAGAATCTTTTGGATATATGCCTAGGAGTGGTATAGCTGGATCTTGAGGGAGCGCTATTCCTACTTGTCTGAGAAAGCACCAGATTGCTTTCCAGAGTGGTTGTACAAGTTTACATTGCCATCAGCAGTGGAAGAGGGTTCCCCTTTCTCCACAACCTCTCCTCACTTTTTAATTATAGAAAAAGAAAGGAATGTTAGTATTTAGGCAGCCTGCTTCTAGGTTGCCTAGCAACCTATGATGTCATTATGTGTAGACTGCCAGGTAACTACACCTGGAAGGCATGGTTAAGTTTCTCCTTAAAAGGATGAACCCACCACTTTGTCCCTCTCTCTCTCTCTCTCTCTTGCCCTCTTGTCCTTTTTCCCTAGTTCTCTCTTGCTCTCTCCCCCTTCTCTGAGGGGTGCCCCTCCCTTCTACTATCATGTCTCACTCTCTCCTCCTCTCTGTTCTCTTCATCTCCATTTCATAAACCTCTTTCATATAAAATCTGTTGTGTGCATCATCATTTCATTGTTCCTAACAATCATGTTCCTTTCAGATTTTCTCTTAAATTTGTTAATTCTCTTGTAAGAAAAGTAAGATTTTTCAATTTATCATTAACTTCTTTTCTGTAGATTTTCAGGTAACAATGATGTTTTCATTTTCATAAAACATTTCTAGATCTGAAAGAGTTCTATTTAGATGCCTCCAACCTGCATTAAAAAAAAAACTTGACACGTGTCATTTTTGATAATGGCTTTGAAACCTGGTCTTTCCTTGTATCTTCTTAGCCTTTGTCAACTCCTTTGTGACACATGTCATCTTTTAAATTTTGAACCATTCATTCGTCTATGAGTAGCCCTTTCTGTTTGTTTGGGGTCTGTCGTGACAATGTCCCTGATCTTCAATCAAAAAATTTTTGGATACCCCAAGAGTTCATAAAAATGTAAATTATATCTGTAGTCTAATTGTGTTTTTCTCCCAACTATGACAAAAAAAAAATCCAAAGGCAAACATACAAGTACTGTTTTATAGACTTAACAGGTTACATTTAAATATATACACATATGTTTATATACATGTATTTATATATGTGTGTGTGCACCATTTATATACACAGCAATTAATGAAAAAAGAGGCCATGAATTTGAAAGCAAGCTGGGAGGAAATATGGGAGTTTTAGAGTGGATAAAATCAAAGGGAGAAATGATGCAATTCTATTATAATTTTTAAACTAAACAAACAAATCACTGAACAAGTAGCCAGAACCATATCTTTATGTCTTGCCTGATATTTCCAGTTCAGAAGTATTTTCTGTTGTGCTGGAAGAGTCCTATGAGGAATACTGAGCCAGGTCACAGGCATAGTAACTACAGCCTTAATCAATTGTCTTAGTCATTATATAGTTTTTATCTAATTGTTTATTCAAGGACCGAACTAATACCTCACAGCCAAGCAGATTTTTATGACTGTGTATATAATGTCTGGACAAATAGGTTGTATAATGGAAATGAAAATGCTGACACTCTGCTTTCTGTAATGGCATGAGTGGACTCAGTATTACAAAGTGCCGCTTTATTGCATCTTTCTACTGGGCCATTTCTGTGAGCAGGGATTGAAATAATAATTCAGAAGTGTAATAGCACTTGAACCCAATTGGATATGAGGCCCATCCAACAAATAAGTGGGTGGATGTAAATGGTGCAGAAATACAAAACAGACAGCTAGAGCAAACCCTCTTCTCGTTTCAAAATGCCCATCACAGTCATTTTGACTGTGTAACTGAAAGGACCAGGCTTAATCCCCTCTCCCAAAAGTCATCAGTCCCAGGAACTAGGCTATGAGTCACCAATTCCAGGAATAAGAAAACCATAAAATTCCCTACCCAAGCAATAGCCTAGAGGTAACCACAGGAATGGGAAGGTATCTTATCTCAGGGTAGGGCATCTGTGCTGGGCAGCCCACTGACAGATAGCTCACTCAACGTTTTGTGAGTTAGCCAATCACTTTGTAACAAGCTTGACCTTGGTCACCCAATCCTGGAAATGTGGTAAACCGGAAATTCCCGATAACTTCCTCAACACCCAATAAAAACCCTGCTCTGCAGCTGCTGGGGGCCTCTCCTCTCTGATCCATTGCATTAGTGACCATGGAGAGACCAAGTTTAACCCCAAATAAATCTCTTTGCTTTCTCATATGTGGTCAGGCTCCTGGTGGTCTTTGGGGACCTTCAGATCTGAGCATAACATAACTAAATTTACATTTTACATAAAACGAATTATTTTTTTAATTGAAATTCATATCTTTGAGTTAGAATACTCTGATACTTTACATTAAGGGTAGTTTTAAGTAAGAAAAATAAACACCTAGATTTATAAAATTTACATATACATACTTTGTATGTATGTATGTGTTTGTGTACTTATCCTACAAATTTTTTTTCTGTGTGTATGGGATAGTATTTCATAGGAATCTAAGCTTAAGAAATAATGCTATTGATCCTGTCCATTCTCTCTATAGACTCAAAATTCACTCAGGGAAGAGATAAAGGAAAATAAATAAGCCAAAAGAATAAGAAATTGAGTCAGGTCATTCCTCTCTCTGACAGTGTTTACTAAATATTGTCAGAGCAGTTACAGCAGTCTCAGGCCAAGGCAGCTCATTAGAAGGCTCAACTCTGAAATCCCTGTGCTGATAAGTCCTCTCAAACCTCATAATGGATTGCTAGTCTAAGGAAAGAGGAGGAGATAAGTCAGGAGCTGAAAGGTTTTAATCTTATCTATGGCTGTTTTTCACCATTCTGTCTTTCTCTTCTTACTTTTGGCCTCATTGCTATCTCAAACCCACTGATTAAAATAAGAAGAGAATTAATTGAGAAGAAAAGTTTATCCTGGAACCATCAGAAATTCTTTGTGAACCAGTAAATGTCTAAGCTTAAGAAGAGGAGAAAGAGCCGAACTGAGGAAATGTCTACAGGTGTCTAAAGGAAATAGATGTGTGAATTAAATTTGGGGTAAAAATGTAAAGAAATATTTCTTTTTTTCTAAGATGGTGTCCTCATTAATGGGGCTCAGCTAATTATTATCATTAATTATAAGACTCAAAGAGAATGTTATGAGTTTAAAGAATAACTCCAGGACAGTAAGGCTCTAAGTCTCAGCAGCTTCCTAGAGGAGGAAAGTGTAGAAGAGAAAAAAGAAAAAAAGAAAAAACAAATGTGATTTGAGTTAAACCATCAGTGAGGGCAGCCATGTGTCAGGGAAGCCAAATGGAAAGGAATGGGCTTTAGACAAAGAGTACAGAAGTCCATACAGAAGAGCGTCCTTCAGCTTTTGCCTGAAAAGAAACAGAAATAAGGAACAAGTGAAGTCGCCCCTTATTCAGCAAGATAAACAGACCCAGTCAGCTTCATGGAATTTTGTAGGTACTGTCTTTTTTTGTTGTTTGGCATTTTTTTTTAAAGTTTTTATACAGATAATTCTCAGTTTTGAATAATACTTTGATAAAGGACTTTATCTCCTGATCTTTGCTAACCATTTTGTCTTTCTTTCAGCTACTCTTATATACTTCCTTAAAAAAAAAAAATCAGGTATACTGCAGGCTAGCTGAGTGAATTTATTTTTTTCCATTTATTTATTTATTTATTTATTTATTTATTTATTTATTTATTTATTTATTCACTTTACATTCCAATGGCAACCTGCCCCCTCCTCCCAGTCCCAGTGAATTCAGAGAAGAAATCTTGAAAGGCTTTTTGGTTCTCTCCAATAGTTCTTAATTGTGCTCCATGAAAGTGTTGTGCACTGGGCTTATAAGTCACCTAGAAGAATATTTTACACTTTACAGATTCTTAATAAATATCACACTTATTATTAGTAAATTATTTGAATTGAATAGAATCATAAAATGCTAAGGTTAGAATGCACTTGTGGTAAATAGATGTGCCTTCCCCTTCAGAAAAGAAACCTAAAATTCAAAGAGAAGCCATATGCTATACCAAGGTCATTAAATAATTAGAATGAGGGTTAAAAATCTAGGGTTGAATGTGATTTAATTTAATATTCTTTATACAATTTAATGTACTTGTCTCTCAACTTCCTATATAACCTTAATTATACTGACTTTTCACTAGACCCATTCACCCACCAACACTCACGGCATTTTAAGATAAATCATCATTTCTTCTCTAAACATATGTCATCTGAAAATACTGTTTATCCAGAGGAAAATAATATATATATAACATTTATTTCATAGTAGAACCAATGAAGTAACTGGGCTCTGGTTATCTTAGACAAAAACAAACAAACAAACAAAAAAAAAACCCCTGTATAGTATTTTGATGAAGTAATCTTATGATTTTTATTAAGCTAGGATACTTACATGTATGTTTGTTCTTTAGCTAAGGTGACCTCAGCCTTGTCATCCCCAATTTTAATATTGCAGATATGTATCATGATGCCCCTCTCTATTTCTATTTTGCAGGGAGTCCACTGTGGTGAATCTTCACATGTGGACAGCGTACAATTATCAAATCAAAACTATTTCCTTCTCTTCAAACTTGCATCATAAACAGTTTTCTTCTAGTCATTCCGAAGTAACTTACATTTTTATTAATGTGTAGGCACCTACCATGCCATTAAAAATCCATAAATAATTCTTCCACCAGACCTATAAGATGATTCCTTTTACTGAGTTAATTTAATAATTAATACAAATTAATATCTCCAACAATTAATATAATGTGATACTACATAATTATTATTAATTAGATAATTAATTTAATTTAATGATTTAATATTAACAAATTAAAATAGCATACAAAATTTTAGGGTTTATTATGACATTTTCACACAAAATTTGGGGTCACCTTCCTCCCTCACCTTCTCACACCTTCTACTGTCTCACTGTGATAGGTTTCCTTCCTTCTCCCGGATACCCCCCTTTTTATGTCCCATGGATTCTGTTGCCTTTTTCCTCTGCCTCTATTAAGATTTCTTTTCTCTACTCTCATTATACTTCCTGCCTAAATTAACAGAACTGCTAACAGTTCTGTTCATGTTGCTATAAACAAGAGAATTTCGTTCATCTTATAAGGTCGGAAAATACTTTGTGTATTTCCCACTGTTTCTGTATCCCTACTTCACCAATGAACAGACTTTTTTTTTAAATTTTTTTATTAATTACACTTTATTCATTTTGTATTCCCCCATAAGCCCCTCCCTCCTCACCTCCCAATCCCACCCTCCCTCCCCTTTCTGCATGCATGCCACTCCCCAAGTCCACTGATAGGGGAGGTTCTCCTATTCTATCTGATCTTAGTCTATCAGTTCTCATCAAAAGTGGCTGCATTGTCCTCTACTGTGGCTTGGTAAGGCTGCTCCCCCCTCAGTGGGAAGTGATCAACGAGCACGCCAATCAGATTATGTCAGAGGCAATCCCTCTACCCATTACTAGGTAACCCACTTGGACACTGAACTGCCATGGGCTACACCTGTGCAGGGGTTCCAGGTCATCTCCACGAATAGTCCTTGGTTGGAGTATGATTTTTCTGGGAAGTTCCCTGTGTTCAAATTATCTTGTTCTGTTGTTCTCCTTGTGGAGTTCCCGTCCCCTCCAGCTCTTACTATTTCCCACTTCTTACATAAAATTCCATTCACTCTGCCCATCAGTTGGCCATCAGGCTCAGCATCTGCTTTGACAGTCTATACTGCAGAAGCTTTCAGAGGCCCTCTGTGGCAGGTTTCAAGGTTGTTTCCTGTTTTCTTCTGGCTTTCAGAGGCCCTCTGTAGCAGGTTCCCAGGTTGTTTCCTATTTTCTTTTTCTTCTGATGCCCATCCTCTTTGCCTTTCAGGATGGGGATTGAACATTTTAGTTAGGGTCTTCTCTTTTGCTTAGTTTGTTTAGATGTACAGATTTTAGTGGGTTTATTCTATGTTGTATGTTTATATGAGTGAGTATATACCGTGTGTATCTTTTTGCTTCTGGGACAACTCACTCAGGATGATCCTTTCCAGGTCCCACCATTTACCTGCAAATTTCATGATTTCCTTATTCTTCATTGCTGAGTAATACTCCATTGTATAGATGTACCACAGTTTCTGCATCCATTCTTCAGTTGAGGGGCATCTGGATTGTTTCCAGATTCTGGCTATTACAAATAAAGCTGCTACAAACATGGTTGAGCAAATGTCCTTTTTGTGTACTTGCGCCTCTTTTGGGTATATGCCTAG
>NW_026590376.1:0-2037 GCF_907164565.1 Psammomys obesus
ACAACTTTGGGCAGAGTTCAGAAAACCTTATGGGGAAGAGGGAGATAGAAAGATCTGGAGAGTACAGGAGCTCTACAAGGAGACCACCAGGGCCCAAAAATCTGGGCCCAGGGGGGCTTGCAGAGACCGATACTCAAACCACAGACCAGGCATGGAAAGGGCCTAGACGCCCTGCTCCGATGTAGCACACTGGCAATCTCCATATCGGCTCCCTAGTACTGGGAGCAGGGTCTGTCTCTGACATGAGCTCAGTGGCTGGCTCTTTGATCATCTCCACATGGGTGGGGAGTTGCAGCCTTGTCAGGCCACAGAGGACGATGCTGCAACCAGCCTTGATGAGACCTGAGAGGCTAAGGTAATTTAGAAAGGAGGAGGACCTCCAATATCAGTGGATTAGAGAAAGGGCATAAGGGGAGATGAGGGAAGGTGGGTGGGGCTGGGAGGAGATGGAGGGGACTATAGTGGGGAGACAAAATGAATAAATTGTAGTAAATAAATAAACATACAAATAAATAAATAAATAAATAAAATTCAATGGCATGAGTACACACATGTTCAGTTGTGTCACAGGAGAATCCACACCAAACACAAGGTTGTTCCTGAGCGTGGGGCAGGTAGACTGTTGGAAATTGTTATAAACAAGATGTTGCTGACTCTGGTGATGCAGCCAAGAATTACAGGTCATAGGGAGGATCAGATAGCATATCCCAGTGAGCTGCTCCAGGAGACAGGGGCTTTGTATCTGGGCTCACACTGACCATTTTCCATGTATCTCACAGTAACACGTTTCCCTGTCTTCACCATCACTCAGCTCAGCAGCAGGAAGACTTGGGTCTTGGAAGTGTCCTGAAATGCACCTGTGATTTGGAGGATTGGGCTTTCTTCAGTGACTTGGGAAATCCTCATTCAATGTTCTCATCCTGGAGACTTGGTGAACATGACTTCAGGAAGAAGTGCTGCTTCTCACAGAGAATTCAGTCAGTGTGGGTGACAAAGAGGGTCTGTGGGCTTTTCACAGTCTTAGCACAGACTCCTGCAGCTCTTCCTGGAGAAGAACCTGGGGAGCGTCCTCAGAAAGAAGTGATATGGTCCTCTGCCATCTTTTAAAATCAGCCAGCACTACTTGCTGTACCTAGTAGCAGGGATTATTCACAGTTCTTATCCCTCTCAATGGGTCAGAAGCAAGGCAAATTTTAGTGTTCTTTGGAACCCAACTCTTTTCCTGTAAGACTGATAGATATAGCACCAGAGGACTCCTGACCTTGATGAACTCCCTAGTGTCCATGAGGTATTTATGTACAGAAAATGTCCATAGTATGCTGTGAACACACCCTGAGTCCTAAACCAGATGGAGACTGATTGTGACTTCTGTGTGTCCCAATGGTTCACCGAGACCTATCACTTGGTGGTGTGGAGTCCTCCAACTGCAGCTGGAGACAGACCATGGAGGAGGGTGTTGCTGTTGTGGTTGCATTACCGTCACCTCAGAGCCTGTCCTCATGGCAAACTCTGCCCCTGTTATGAGGGTGAGTGAACTCGTAAGTGTTGCACACTCTGGTCCCAGAGGTCTCAGATGACACTTGTCTTTCTACCTTCTCCTTGTGGAGACAAATATCCCGACAAACCAGCTTAAGGGAGAGCATTTGGATTCTGGATCCAATGTATCACATTCTGTTTTTGTGCACCTCACAGAACAGCACATTCCTACCCTTCAGGCTCTATTCTGGGAGGAGCCTGTATCTTGTGGGCCACTCAGCTGTATTCCTCTACCTCTTTTTGGAATCACAGTGATTTAAGAGCATCTGACTCCTTGCTTCCTTTGCTGTAGTGTAGAGAACCCTATGCTCTCAGCTTCCCCAGGCTTCTCTCTCTGCACTGCTCTGCAAAGATGGACATCTACTTCACAAATGTACAGAAGCTACAAGAAAGGTGGTGTTTGGCTCTCAATAGGCATCCATTATCAAATGTTTCAGAACCTGTTAACCAAGGTCTTGTGGAAATTTAGAAGAAATCATTTCTAGGCAACAGTCTGTCAGA
>NW_026590376.1:2047-8263 GCF_907164565.1 Psammomys obesus
CAGTTATAGAATTTAACAAACTATGGTAGTTTCATTTTCACATTTTTTTTGTCAAGGATTAATTTTACTTCACTTAGTTCCCTTTTATGCATATACACAGAACATGCTTTGTTTCCATAGTCACAGGTCTGTTTAGTATAAACGTGTTATTAAATAGTGCCTCACATCATTGTGTTTCTACATATGAAATTAGTCTCTCCTCCTGTCCGGGCTGGATATGACTTCTCCCTGATGTGGACCTTGGGCAGGGTCACTCCTGGAAGGTGATGTTAGCAGAACTCATTATCTGTGATGAGAACACTTGAGAATTATCTGAATTGTACTTTTTAGTAATATAATTATGTCTTCCATCCTCATAGAGACATTCCATGTCCCTGTCTGGCTACACTCAGAGGTTGCTATGGAGACACAATTGGATTTGCCACAAACTCACTTGTTTTGCATCCTGAAGTTCTCCCTGTTATTCCTTTCAAGTCTTCCCTCTTCCATTTTCTTTTTGCATCTTTACTCCAGGCAACATGATGTGTAGTTCCCTCCAATTAATATAATTAGTATAATTGGCACTTTTAACAGATTTTTGGATGACTTTTTTTTTCATATTCAACCAGTTCTCTTGTTTCTCTCATACTTTTCTCACTTCTCTCAGCACACACATCACCAATTAATATTCCCTTGGTATTTGTCCTCCTTGTCCCAGACTTAAGAGGTGTTCCCAAACTAGGGTTCCCACTCTAGTTCCAATACCTACAAAATAGAGGTCAGAACACCTGACACACACTATGTAGGTTCTGCATATGACAGAAACAGGCAGTATTTGTATTTTCAGGTCCTTGTTATACTGTTTGACATAGCATTTTCCAGTTCCACTCATGTTCCTCCAGGTCTCAGAGAACACTGGACAAGAGGAGGTGGAAAGGGTGTATGAGGTGGAGCATGGGAAAGAGTGCTGGGAGATAATGTCTTGTGGACATGACATGGCTATCACATTCCCAACTCATGTTGGACGCTGTTTTGTGTGTAAACACTACCTGAGACCAAGCCAACCAAATACATCATATAGATTGTAGAGATTATTTCCAGGCCTTTTGTGTTAGTGAGGAATTCTTGGGTGTAGCTCATTCTAGGGAAGAGAATTTATCTATTTGAAAATGTGGTCAAGTGTAGGTGTTCTATTCTGTAGTCCTTGCCTGTCCTGATTTGCTTTTTCCCAATGACTAAGGAATTTGAACATTTTTATTGAGTGTATCTTGGTCATTAGAGCTTCCTCTGTTGGGAAATCTGTGTTTAGCTCTGTACCCCATTTTTATTGGTGTATTTTGTTAGTTCAGACTTAATTTCTTGAAGTCTTTAAATATTTTGAATACTAACCCTTTGTTGGATATAGGGTTGGTGAAAATCTTTTCCCATTCTGCAGGCTGCCTTCTTTTCCTATTTACAGTGTCCTTTACCTTGCAAAATCTTTTCATAACCACGAGGTCCTGTTTATTATTTGTTGATCTTAGTGCTTGAGCTGGTAGTGTTCTCTTGAGAAAGTAGCCTCCCAAACCAATTTATCTTAGGCTATTCCTCACTTTCTCTTCCAATTGTCTTAGTGGATCGAATTTTATATTGAGGTCTTTGATCCACTTGTACTTGAGAGTTTTGTGCAGGCTGATAAATTTCAATTTATTTGTATTCTTCTACATGCAGATATCCCATTAGACCAGCACCGTTTGTTGAAGATATTTTGTTTTTCCCTTGTATGGTTTTGGAATTTTTGTAAGAAATCAAGTGTCTATAGGTATGTAGGTTAATTTTAGGCTCTTTGAATTGATTCCATTGATCAACCAGTCTTTGTCTAGGACAGTGCGATTCAGTTTTTATTCCTGTTGGTCTGTAGTATAGTTTGAGGTCAGGGATGGTGATTGATTCCTCCAGAAGTTCTTTTATTTATGTGATTGTTTTAATATCATGGCTTTTTTTTAAAATTTTCCATATGAAGTTGATAAATGGTCTTTCCAGGTCTATAAAGTGTTGGAAAATTGACAGGAATTGCTTTGAATTGTTTTTGGTAAACCAGATGGCCATTCGTACTATGTTATTCATACTGATCCATGAGCATGGGAGATCTTTAAAGCTTCTGATATCTTCTTCAGTTTCTTTATTTCATGACTTGAAGTTTTTGTCATATGGTCTTTTACTGGCGGAGTTAGTGTTACACTAACATACATTATATTATTTGTGGCTATTGTGAAAATTGTTGTTTGCATAATTTCCTGCTAGTTTATCGTTTATATACTACTGATATTTTGAGTTAATTTTGTGTTCAGACACTTTGCTGGTGGTGTTTTCTGGCTAGAGGTCTTCTCTGTTAGAATTTTGAGGATCACTTAACATATACTATCGTATCTGTTAATAGAGATACTTTGAGTCCTCCCTTTCCAATTTGATCTCCTTTAGTTTTCTTGTTGCTTTAGCTGTAATTTCAATTACAATATTGAATATATATTGAGAGAGTGTCAGCCCTTGCCCTTGATTTTAGTGAATTGCTTTAACTTTCTCTCTATTTAATTTGATATTGGCTATTGGCTTGCTGTATATTTCCTTTACTGGGTTTAAGTATGTGCCTTGTATCCCTGATATCCCTAAGATTTTTAACACAAAGGGGTGTTGGATTTTGTCAAAGGCCTTTTCAACATCTATGGAGATCATCATGCTTTTTTTTTTCAGTTTGCATATATTGGTGGTTTATATTGATAGATTTTCATCTGTTGAACCATTCTTGCATCTCTGGGATGAAACCTACTTTATCATGTTGGATGGTGTTTTTGGTGTGTTCTTGGATACTGTCAGTATTCTTTCTGCTTCCTTCCTTCCTTCCTTCCTTCCTTCCTTCCTTCCTTCCTTCCTTCGTTCCCTCCTTCCCTCTGTCCTTCCCTTCTTCTTCTTGTTCTTGTTGTTGTTTTTGTTCTTCTTCTCCTTATTCTTCTTCGCAATTTATTTGCTTTGTATCCCAGCTGTAGCCCACTCCCTTATCTCCTCCTGTTCCCACCCTCCCTTCCATTTCCTCCCCTATCCCTCTCTCCTAGTCCACTGATAGGGAAAGTCCTCCTCTCCTACTGTTTAAACCTAGCCTATCAGATCTCATCAGGACTGTCTGATCCTCTTCCTCTTGTGGGTTGCCTAGGCCACCCCACAAGGGAGAAATGATCAAGGAGCAGGGAACAGAGTTCATGTTAGAGACTGTTTTTTTTTCTCTCCTTACTATGGAATCCACATGGCGACTGAGCTGTCCATGGCTACATCTGAGCAGGGGGTCTTGGTCCTCTGTATGCATGGTCCTTTGTTGATGCAGCAGTCTCTGCAGTCCCTCTGCGCCCATTTTTTTTTGTTTTGTTTTGTGTTGTTGATCTCCTTGTGTGGCTCCTGTCCACTGTGGGTCCTTCTATATCTCCCTTCTTCCATAAGAATCCCTGTACTCTATCCACAAAGTTTGGCTGTGCATCTCAGTATCTGCTTTGACACCTTGCTAGGTGGAGACTGAGTGTACCTATGTGGTAGGCTCCCATCATGTTCCCTCACTTCTACTGCTTCTGTTCTCTATTCTGTTTTTCCTTCTGAATGAGAATGAAGCATCTTTCCTAGGGTCCTCTTTGTGGTTTAGCATATTTATGTCTGTAGATTTTAGTGTGTTTATCCAATATTATATGGCTAATATCCACTTATAAATTAGGATATCCCATGCATATCTTTCTGCTTCTGGGTTACATCACTCAAGATGATCTTTTCTAGTGTAATCCCATTTGCCTGCAAATATCATGATTGCCTTATTTTTAATAGCTGAGGAGTATTCCATTGTCTGAACATACCGCAGTTTCTTTATCCACTGTTTGGTTGATGGACACTTAGATTGTTTCCAGATTCTGGCTGTTATGAATAAAGCTGCTACAAACATAGTTGAGCAAATGTCCTTGTTGTATTGTAGAACACTTTTTGGGTATATGCCCAGGAGAGGTATAACTGGATACTGAGGTAGTACTATTCTCAATTTTTGAGAAAGTGCCAGAATGATTTCCAAAGTGGTTGTACGAGTTTACAGTCCCACCAGCTGTGGAAGAAGGTTTCCTTTCTCCACATCCAATCCAGCATGTGTCGTCACTTGAGTTTTTGATCTTAGCCAATGTGACGCCTGTGAGTTGGAATCTCAGTGTCGTTTTGATTTCCATTTCCCTGATGTCTGAGGGTATTAACCATTTCTTTAATTGTTTCTTCTCCATTTGATATTCCTCAGTTGAGAATTCTCTGTTTAGCCCTTTACCCCATTTTAAAATTGGATTATTTGGTTTGTTGGTGTTTAATTTCTTGAGTTCTCTATATATTCTGGATGTTATCGGTCTGCCTATTGTGGGATTGATGAAGATTTTTTCCAGCCTGTAGGCTGTTGTTTTGTTATGTTGACCATTTTTTTCTTTACAGAAGTTTTGGATTTGTGAGGTCCCATTTATTGATTGTTGGTCTTAGAGCCTGAGCTCTTGATATTTGTTCAGGAAGTTGTCTCCTGTGCCAATGAGTTCACGGCTCTTCCCTACTTTAACTTCTAACAGATACAGTGTGTCTGGTTTTATGTTGAGTTTTTTGATCCATTTGGACTTTAGTGCAGGGAGATAAGTATGGATCTATTAGCATTTTTCTACACATAGACATCCAGTTAGACCAGCACCATTTGTTGAAGATGTTTTCTCTTTTCCATTGTATGGACTGGATTCTTTGTAAAAAAAAAAATCAAGTATCTGTAGCTTTGTGGGTTTACTTTAGGGTCTTTGATCCAATTCCATTGATCTGCCAGTCTATTCCTATGCCAATACCATGCAGCTTTTATTACTGTTGCTCTATAGTACAACTTGAGATCACAAATGGCGATACCTCCACAAGATCTTTCATCATGCAGGATGGTTTCAGCTATTCAGGTTATTTTTTTCCATGTGAAGTTGAGAATTGTTCTTTCAAGGTCTGTAAAGAACTGTGTTGGCATTTTGATGGGAATTGTGCTGAATTTAAACACAAGACGTTTGTGATGTTAATCCTTTAGATCCATGAAATTCAAAGGACTTCCAATCTTGTGATATTCTTCTATTTCTTTCTTCAGAGACTTAATTTTTTTTTCTTGCACAAGTCTTTCACTTGCTTGGTTGTAGTTACACAAAAGAACCTTTTGCTATTTGTTGCTATTGTAAAGGTTGTTTTTTCCCTGATGTTTTTTGTGCCCATTTGTCTTTTGTATACAGGAAAGCTACTGATTTTTTGAGTTAATTTTGTTCCCAGCCATTTTCTGAAGGTTTTTTTTTTTAAATCAGCTGTAGAAGTTCTTTGGTAGTAGAATACCATCTTTTTATCTGTGAATAGTGATACTTTGACTTCTTCCTTTCCAATATGTATCCCCTTTATCTCCTTTATCTTCTTATTGCTCTATCTAGGACTTCAAGTACTATGTGAAGAGTTAAGGATAGAGTGGGCAGCCTTAAGTTGTCCCTGATTTCAGTGGGATTTATTTAATTTTCTTTCTGTTTAGTTTGATATTGGTTATAGGCTGGTTGTATATTGCCTTTATTATGTTTAACTATGTGCATTGTATCCCTAATCTTTCCAAGACTTTAAAAATGAACAGGTGTTGGATTTTTTAAAAATACTTTCTCACCATCTAAGGAAATGATTATGTGTGGTTTTTTTTTTTTTTCAGTTTGTTTATATAGTGAATTACATTGATGGATGCCTGTATCTTGAACCATTTCTGCATTCTTGGAAAGAATCCTACTTGGTCATGGTGGATGATATCTTTGATGTGTTCTTAGAATTGGTTTGCAAGTATTTTACTGAGTAATTTGCAACAATGTTCATAAGAGAGATTGGTCTGAGATTCTCTTTCTTTGTTGGGTCTTTGTGTGGTTTAGATATCAGGGGAACCTAGGCCTCATAGAATGAGTTTGGCAATGTTCCTTCTTCGTCTATTTTGTGAAACAGTTTGATGAGTATTAGAATTAGCTCTTCCTTGAAGGTCTGGTAGCCTTCTGCACTGTAACCATCTGGTCCTGGGCTATTTTTGGATGGGAGACTTTGAATGGCATCTTCTATTTCCTTGGTGGATATAGGACTATTTATTTATTTACCTGATCTTGATTCAACTTTCATAAATGGAATCTATCAAGAAAATTGTTCATTTAGTTTAGTTCAGTTTCTTAT
>NW_026590377.1:0-2629 GCF_907164565.1 Psammomys obesus
TTAATTAGTAAGTTAATGAATGTTGTTTAAGGAATGTCACTACTTAAAATAGCAATTTGTTTCATATTATAAACTTTTAGCACAAGAAACTAAACCTAATAAAATTTTGCAAAGAAAAATGACAATATTCTATTACATATATATAAATAATTTTTAAAATAGTATAGGTATTATTCAGTGATACAGCACTTAGCCTATAATTCATGAGGACTTTGGGTCTATCTCCATCACTTCAAAAATAATAATTATGGAGTATAGATTTTAATATGTTTATCCTATACTATAAAGCTAATATCCACTTATGAGTGGGTATATACCATGTATGTCTTTCTGTTTCTGGGGTACAAACAACAAGAAAGACCCTAGGGAAGATAGTCAATCCTCATTCAGAAGGACAAACATGACAGACATGATAGACATTGGCAGCAGGAGAAGACAGAGTACAGGACAGGAGCCTACCACAGAGGGCCTCTGAAAGACTCTACTAATCAAAGTATCAAAGCAGAGGCTAAGACTCAGCCAAATTTTGGGCATAGAGTGTGGAATTTTATGAAAGAATGGGGAGATAGAAAGACCTGGAAGGAACAGGATCTCCAAATGGAGACTCAGTATTCAAGTGTGTCCCTAGTAAGTGGAAAAGGGAATTTCTCTGACTTGATCTTAATAACAATCTCTCTTATCACCTCCCCCTTGGAGGTGCAGCCTTTTCAGGCCACAGAGGAAGACAATGTAATCAGTCCTGATACGCTATGTTCAAATATAAGGGGAGGAGGACCTCCCCTATCAGAGGACTAGGAGGGCAATAGGGAGAGAAAAGGGATGGAGGATGAGATTGGGAGGAGACGAGGGAGGGGGCCTCCGCTGGGATACAAATTGAATGAACTGTAACAAATGCTAATTTTTTAATAAAATGAATAATAATACTAATAGAAACTATGGTCTTTTCCCTGATATGGGTCTCTATAGGCTCATGAATGCTTGGTTCCCAGCTGGTAAAAGTAGAGTTAAAAGGCATGATCCTGTTCTGGGGTTTGAAAAGGTTCAGGAAATTTCCAATGTCACTTTCTCTACCTTGTGGTGTGTCTCAAGGCATATGCTCTCAGGGACTGCTCCAGGACCATGCACCCCTGCCTGCTGCCATGCTCCCTACCATGAAGGTCATGGACTCAACTGTCTGAAACTATAAGGACTAAATAAACTTGTTTTTCTATAAGTTGTCTAGGCCATGGTACCTCTTCACAGAAATATATATTGAACTAAGAAAATCCCATATACCTCACATTATAAGAGAAATATGGAAATTGTAAATACTTAAAAATATGTCCCTGTGACTTCTGAATTATAACAGTGAGTATTGGTGCCTGGTTGTGGCATGCATCTTCTGAGTCTAGGTGGTCTGCTTAGTCTTGGTCCTTCATATCTGCCCACTTGAACTTGGGAAGAGAGGTGACAAGGGCTGATATAGGCAGACTGAACTGCAGAGGGCTGAAGATGACTGCTAGTGACCTATTGATCTTTGTGAACCTGACTTCTGACTGAGACTGCCATTACTTCTGCTGGCACTGCTCTGCCCAAAGGCCCGTTGAAAGTGACATATTGTTTCTTCCTGAATTGAGTTGATTCATAGCAGTTCAAAACATTGAAATAGATTACTACAAATTTTTCATGCTTTCAAATTATTTTAGTGAAAACATGAAACTTCATAATCATGTTTACAATGTTTTATTATTGGTGTATATTTAAAAACACAGAGCTGCACACTGTTTTTTGTTGTTGTTGTTGATGGTGGTGGTGGTGGCAGTAGTGGTGGTTTGGTTTGGATTGGTTTGAATTTTTGAGACAGGTTTTCTCATGGAGCCTTGGCTATCCTGAACTCATTTTGCAGATCAGGCTGGCCTTGAACTCATAGAGAGATCTGCCTACCTCTGCCACCATGAGTGCTGGGATTAAAGCTGTGTGCCATCGTGCCAGGCTATGCTACACATTGTTAACACACACACACACACACACACACACACACATTACAAATGCAAAACCCAAACTAGGGAATCAAAGATTGTAATCTTTGTTGTCAGATAATGAAAGAGAGTAACACAGAGAAGTAAAACAAGAACAATGACAATTTTATTGGCAAATGTTTTAAATTTTAATTGAAACTTTATATTTGAGTAAAACTGTATTTATCTAGACAAATAAACTTAAATGATGTTATGATTTGTTCAAATGGCATTTATTACTGTCTAAAGCTTTGAGGTTTGATTTCTACTTTATTTGTTGATTTACAAAACGTGTCACACTTACAGAAGAATAAATAATATTGCATTGATCACATATGATAGTATGTCTCAGCTGGACAAACAGAATCCCTATGAGGTTATGGCTGTCCTTACTCCAGTCCCAGTGAACCCCAGAAATGAAACATTTTGGTGAGACAGCCTGTTTCCCAAGGCAGTCTATCTCAAATAAGCAGACAATACCAGGGATGAGAGGCTGCAGACCTGTACATGGCCCCTTGCAACTGCACACAAGTCTTCATCACAACCCCCTCTATGAACTCCAAGTATTCCCCTCTTTCCTTGCAGACCCCCATTTTCCACAAAAGAGTGTCCTTCACTGTTTGAAATCGTCT
>NW_026590378.1:0-42233 GCF_907164565.1 Psammomys obesus
TTTTTTTTTTTGAATTTTTCATCTTTGTCCAAAGAGAAACCTGTCTGCAAATCTTTGTTGGGCCTTTATGTAGTTTAGGAATCATAGTAATTGGGACTCATAAAAAGAACTGGGCAGTGTTTATTCTGTGTCTAATTTGATGAATAATTTGGGGAGTATTGTAGCTAACTCATCTTTGAAAGTCTGATAGAATTCTGTCCTAAAACATGATCAAGGGCTTTTTTTTGGGGGGGGGTTGGGGAACTTTTAATTAGTGATTTTAATGCACTGTGGGCTATAGGCCTGTTTAAATTGCATACTTGGTTTGATTTAACTTTGCAATGTAATAGGTATAAAAAATATCATTTATTTTAGTTTTTTTTTCCGAGTTGGTGAAGTATAAGATTTAAAACTATGTCCTTATAATGCTCTGGATATCCTTGGTCGGTTATTCTGTCCCCTTTTTTTATTTATTTATTTATTTATTTGTTTGTTTATTTATTTATTTATTTATTTATTTATTTATTTATTTTTACAGGCTTTTTGTTTGTTTGGTTTTTTTTTTTGCCTTTTTGTTTTTTTATTATTTTTCTTTTTAGTTACATTTTGTTAACTCTGTGTCCCAGCTGTATCCTGCTCCCTCATTCCCTCCCCAACCCCACACTCCCTCCCTGGTCTCCTCCCTGCCCCTTTCCAAGTCCACTGATAGGGGAGGACCTCCTCCCCTTTCATTTGACCCTGTTTTATCAGGTATCTTCAGGGCTGGCTGCAAAGTCCTCCTCTGTGGCCTAACAGACTGCTCCTCCCCTGGAGGGGGGGTCAAAGAGCCTGCCCTTGAGATCCTGTTAGAAATAGTCCGTGTTCCCCTTACTTTGGAAAACTACTTGGTTACTGAGCTACCACGGGCCACATCCGAGCAGAAGTTCTAGGTTATATCCATAGATGGTCCTTGGTTGAGTGTCAGTCTCAGAAAAGACCCTGTGCCCAGATATATTTGGTCCTTGTAGAGCTCCTATCCTTTCCATATCATACTAACTTCCCTTCTTTCATATGATTCCCTGCACTTTGCTGAGGGTTTGGTTATGAGTCTTAGTGTCTGCTTTGAAACACTGCGAGGTAGAGTCTTTCAGATGCCTTTTGTGGTAGACTCCTGTCATAAGTTCAATGCCCATCCCATTTGTCTTTCTAAATGAGGATAAATCACCTTTGCCTGTGTCCACTTTCTTGATTATCTTCTTTAGGTGTGTAGATTTCATTATGTTTATCATATCTTGTAGGTCTATATAAGTGAGTATATACCCAGTTTGTCTTTCTCCTTCTGGGATACTTCACTCAGAATGATCTTTTCTAGATCCCACCACTTGCCTGCAAATTTCATGATTTCCTCCTTTATGATTGCTGAGTAGTATTCCATTGTGTAAAAATACCACAATTTCTGTATCCATTCCTCCGTTGATGGACATCTAGGTTGTTTCCAAGTTCTGGCTATTACAAATAAAGCTGCTACGAACATGGTTGAACAAATGTCCTTGTTGTGTACTTGAGCAAATTTTGGGTATATACCTTGGAGTGGTATAGCTGGGTCTTGAGGTAGCACTACTCCTAGTTGTCTGAGAAAGCGCCAGATTGACTTCCAAAGTGGTTGAACCAGTTTACATTCCCACCAGCAATGGAGGAGCGTTCCCTTTTCTCCACAACCTCTCCAGCATGTTCTATCACTTGAGTTTTTCATCTTGGCCATTCTGATGGGTGTAAGGTGAAATCTCAGGGTCGTTTTGATTTGCATTTCCCTAATGGCTAATGAGGTTGAGCATTTCTTTAAGTGTTTCTCTGCCATTCGATGTTCCTCTTTCGAGAATTCTCTGTTTAGCTCTGTTCCCCATTTTTTAAGTGGATTACTTGGTTTGCTGCTTTTCTGCTTCTTTAGTTCTTTATATATACTGGATATTAGCGCTCTGTCAGATAAAGGGTTGGTGAAGATTCTTTCCCAATCTGTAGGCTGTCTATTTGTTTTGATGACAGTGCCTTTGCTTTACAGAAGCTTTTCAGTTTCATGAGGTCCCATTTATTGATTGGTGCTCTTAGAGCCTGTGCTGTTGGTGTTCTGTTCAGGAAGTTGTCTCCTGTGCCAATGAGTTCTAGGCTGTTTCCCACTTTTTTTTCCAACTGATTTAGAGTATCTGGTTTTATGTTGAGGTCCTTGATCCACTTGGACTTTAGTTTTGTGCAGGGTGATAAATATGGATCTATTTTCATTTTTCTGCATGTGGACATCCAGTTGGACTAGCACCATTTGTTGAAGATGCTGTCTTTTTTCCATTGAATGGATTTGGCTTCTTTGTCAAATATTGAGTATTCATAGGTGTGTGGGTTTATTTCTGGGTCTTCTATGCAATTCCATTGATCCTCCTTTCTGTTTCTATGCCAATACCATGCAGTTTTTATTACTGTTGCCCTGTAGTACAGCTTGAGATCGGGAATGGAGATACCTCCAGATAATCTGTTGTTGTACAGGATCGTTTTGGAGATTCTGGGTGTTTTGTTTCTCCATATGAAGCTGAGAATCTTTTTTTCAAGGTCTGTAAAGAATTGAGTTGGTATTTTGATGGGAATTGCATTGAATCTATAGATTGCTTTTGGCAGGATGGCCATTTTCACAATGTTAATCCTACCAATCCATGAGCACGGGAGGTCTGTCCATCTTCTGAGATCTTCTTCAATTTCTTTCTTCAAAGACTTGAAGTTTTTCTCAAACAGGTCTTTCACTTGCTTGGTTAGAGTCACCCCAAGGTACTTTATGTTATTAGTGGCTATTGTGAAGGGTGTTGTTTCCCTAATTTCTTTCTCAGCCTTTTTGTCTTTGCTATACAATAGGGCTTCTGATTTTTTTGAGTTGATTTTGTATCCTGCCACTTTGTTGAAGGTGTTTATCAGCTGAAGAAGTTCTCTGGTTGAATCTTTGGGGTCGCTCATGCATACTATCATATCATCTGCAAATAGTGACACTTTGACCTCTTCCTTTCCGATTTGTATCCCCTTGATCTCCTTTAGTTGTCTTATTGCTCTGGCTAGGACTTCAAGTACAATGTTAAAGAGATATGGAGAGAGTGGGCATCCTTGTCTTGTCCCTGATTTCAGTGGGATTGATTTAAGTTTCTCTCCATTCAGTTTGATGTTGGCTATAGGCTTGCTGTATATTGCCTTTACTATCTTTAGGTATGTGCCTTGTATCCCTGATCTCTCCAAGACTTTAAACATAAATGGGTGTTGGACTTTGTCAAATGCTTTTTCAGCATCTAAGGAGATGATCATGTGGTTTTTCTCCTTCATTTTGTTTATGTGGTGGATTACGTTGATGGATTTCCGTATGTTGAACCACCCTTGCATTCCTGGGATGAAGCCTACTTGGTCATGGTGGATGATATCTTTGATGTGTTCTTGGATTCGGTTTGCAAGTATTTTATTGAGTATTTTTGCATCAATGTTCATAAGAGAGATAGGTCTGAAGTTCTCTTTTTTTGTTGGATCTTTGTGTGGTTTAGGTATCAAAGTGACTGTGGCTTCATAGAATGAGTTTGGTAGTGTTCCTTCTGTTTCTATTTTATGGAATAGTTTGAGGAGAATTGGTGTTAGACCTTCTTTGAAGGTCTTGTAGAATTCTGCGCTGAAGCCATCTGGTCCAGGGCTTTTTTTGGAGGGGAGACTGTTAATGACTGCTTCAATTTCCTTGGGAGATATAGGACTATTCAGTCTTTCTACCTAATCTTGACTTAATTTTGGTAGATGGAATCTGTCAAGAAAGTTATCCATTTCATTTAGATTTTCAAATTTTGTGCCATATAGGCTTTTGTAGTATGATCTAATAACCGTTTGGATTTCCTCAGTGTCTGTAGTTATGTCCCCATTTTCCTTTCTGATTTTGCTGATTTGTATGGTTTCTCTCTGCTTTTTAGTTAGTTTGGCTAAGGGTTTGTCTATCTTGTTGATTTTCTCAAAGAACCAGCTTTTTGTTTCATTGATTCTTTGGATAATTTTATTTGTTTCTAATTGATTGATTTCTGCCCTTACTTTGATTATTTCCAGCTGTCTGCTCCTCTTGGGTGTATCTGCTCCTTTTTGCTAGGTTTTTCAGTTGGGCCATTAAGTTGTTTGTATGTGATGTTACGGATTTCTTCTTGTAGGCACTTAGTGCTATAAATTTTCCTCTGAGCACTGCTTTCAATGTGTCCCATAAATTTGGGTATGTTGTGCCTTCATTTTCATTGAATTCTAGAAAGTCTTTAATTTCTTTCTTTATTTCTTCCTTGACCCAGCTGTCATTGAGTAGTAAGTTGTTCAGTTTCCATGTGCGTGTCGGCTTTTTGTTGTTTCTGTTGTTGTTGATGTCCAGCTTTAGTCCATGGTGGTCAGATGTATACAAGGGATTATTTCAATCCTTTTGTATCTGTTGAGGCTTGCTTTGTGACCAACTATATGGTCTATTTTGGAGAAGGTTCCATGTGGTGCTGAAAAGAAGGTGTACTCTTTTGAGTTTGGGTGAAAAGATCTGCAGACGTCTATTAGGTCCATTTGATTTAGGGATTCTGTGAGTGCTTTTATTTCCCTATTTGGTGTCTGTCTGGATGATCTGTCCCTTGATGAGAGTGGGGTGTTGAAGTCTCCCACTATTAAGGTATTAGGATCAATGTATGATTTAAGCTTTAATATTGTTTCATTTACGAATGTAGGTGCTCTTGTTTTTGGGGCATAGATATTCAAAATTGTGATGTCCTCTTGTTGGATTTTTCCTTGGATGAGAATATAGTGGCCCTCCTTATCTTTTTTGATTAACTTCGGATGAAAGTCTATTTTATTAGATATTAGGATGGCTACTCCAGCTTGTTTTCTGGAACCATTTGCTTGAAAAACATTTTTCCAGCCCTTTACTCTGAGGTAGTGTTTATCTTTGTTGCATAGGTGTGTTTCTTGGATGCAACAGAATGTTGGGTCCTGTTTCCGTAACCATTCTGTTAGCCTGTGTCTTTTTATTGGTGAGTTGAGTCCATTAATATTGATAGATAATATTGACCAATGCATGTTAGTTCCTTTTGTAATGGAGTCGATGATCTTACCTTGTTTCATTGCTTGTTTTCTTTTCATTTTTGTTGGGATATTATCTGTATGCCCTGTTTTCTTGGGTGAATTCGTTTTCGTTGGATTGGAGTTTTCCTTCTAGTATCTTCTGTAGGGTTGGTTTGCTGTATAGATATTGCGTAAATTTAGTTTTGTCATGGAATATTTTGTTTTGTCCATCTATGTTAATTGAAAGCTTTGCAGGGTATAGTAGTCTGGGTTGACATTTGTGATCTCTTAGAGTCTCCATGATGCTTGCCCAGGCCCTTCTGGCTTTCATAGTTTCTGATAAGAAGTCTGGTGTGATTCTGATAGGTCTACCTTCATATGTTACTTGGCCTTTTTCCCTTGCTGCTTTTAATATCTTTTCTTTGTTCTGTAGATTTAGTGTTTTGACTATGATGTGACGTGATGTGTTTCTTTTCTGGTCTAGTCTATTTGGTGTTCTGTAGGCCTCTTGTATATTTATGGACTTCTCTTTCTTTAAGTTGGGAAAATTTTCTTCTATGATTTTCTTGAAAATATTTTCTGGACCTTGGAGCCTGGAGTCTTCTTTTTCATCAATTCCTATTATTCTTAGATTTTGTCTTTTCATAGCATCCTTGATTTCTTGGATATTTTGTGATTGGAACTTTTCTGATTTTACTTTTTCTTTGAGAGAAGTATCAATTTCTGCAAGTGTGTCTTCAGCTCCAGAGATTCTCTCTTCCATCTCTTGTATTCTGTTGGTGATGCTTACTTTTGTGGTTCCTGATCTTTTCTCCAAGTTCTCCAGCTCAAGAGTTTTCTCATTTTGTGTTTTCTTTATTGATTCTAATTCTGTTTTCATGCCTTGCACCATTTCTTTTATGTGTTTGAATTTGGATTCCTGTCTCTCTACGATGGACTCTATTTCTTTGTTCATTTCCTTTTTGTATGCCACTAATTTTTTCTCTACTTGTGCCTCTATTTGTTTGGCTATGTTTGCCTGTGTTTCTTTAAGGGTTTTGTCTATTTCTCCTTTCTTTACCTCCAATTGATTGGCCAACTCTTTGAAAGATTTGTTCATTTCCTCCTTATGAGCCTCAAATAATTGAGCAAGCATGGCTTTAAGGTCATTTTCCTGTGCTTCTGATGAATTGGAGTATCCATCGATTTTGGGGTTTGCTGGTGAAGTCATGATGTCCTGATTTATGTTGGAAGTGTTCTTTTGCCTACCCCTGGCCATTGGCTTATCTGAGACCTCCCCTGTTTGTTTTTGGATTCTGCCGATGAGACTGGTACTGTCTCTCTCTCGAGTCTGGAGAATTCTTCAGGAAGTTGAGAGAGGTCCTGTGTCCTTAGTGTGTGCTGAGGACTAGCTATACCTGTGGGAGGAAAGTACGCAGGCGCAAACAGAGGCAAATGCAAGCGTGCGTGACGTGCGTGTGTACATGTGTGTGTGTGTGTGTAAGTGGGCGTGGGCGTGTGTCTCGAGGGACAGAGTGATGGCTAACGTTGAACCCTTGAGTGTGTGGGAGGGGCTCTGCAATGTATATGTCGCAGGCGCTAGTGATGATCGCAGCGCAATTTCTGGCATTAACTGCCTTAACTCCTCAATTAGACCCACAGAGCAGGAACTTCAATGTTCCAAGTGCCCCTCTGTTTCCCAAAGTGGGTATATGGGTGGGAGGGGGTTCGATGCCTGGCTTCTGTTTTAGAAGGACCCAGGATCAGTGGAGCTGCAGATTCTCAAGGGTGCACTCACTTACAGGCAGGTCACTTGGCAGAGATCGGGGTATCTGAGCTCTCTGCTCTCTGGTTTGGCCCTGCTTCTTTGATGTGCTCCGCCAGTTCCGTGCTGTTGTCACTGCCAGGTTATGAGGTCTTGCTGCAGCTGGAGATTTCAGGGTGGTCACGTCAGTAGGAATCGGGGTAACCAGCCTTTCTGTTCTCTGGTTTGGCCCTGGTTAGTCTTAAACTGGAGGGCTGATGTGCCCCGCCAGCTCAGTGCTGCTCCGCCGCCAGGTTAGAAAGTCCTGCTGTAACTGGAGACTGGGTTGCTAGTCCAGATGCTTTCTGGGAAGTCCTGGGGTCTCTTCACTGTGCTCTCCAAGCTTCGGAGGCCCAGCGCCTGGTGTGTCTAGCTTGTATGGCGTTTCTGTCTGGTTTTGGTGAGTATATAGCGTATTCTCTGTCACTGTGGGATTGGGCGGGCTGTACCGTCAGTGATGGCGATCCTGCGGAGCTAGTATGGTGTCTAGCAGACTCGGGCCCTGGGAGGATGGTGCAGCTGCCACGCGAATCTGGGCTCCAAGACACAGTACTGCTGGCCTTTGCCGATAAAGGGCTTGGGGCTCCACCTCAGTGGCTGCAGGCCCCAGGCAGTTAGGTCTGCGCTGAGAAAGGCGAGTCCGCTGTGCTGAGGAGGAGGGAGGTCTGGGAGAGGGGAGTGCCGAGAGATCAAAGGATCGTTTTTCACCTTCCCCAAACAAGTCCCTGGGTGACCCAAGACCAAGGTTTTCACCTCCTGCGATGTTCCCTGTTGTTTAGAAAGTCTCTCCGTTGTTTCCCTGGCTTCAGAAGTTCTTCCACTCATCAACTCAGAACTTTATCTCTTCCACAGCTTGGAAACTGTGTGTGCTAGTCGCCATCTTGGCTCCGCCCCCCCCCTTTTTTATTTCTAATATTGTTATTTTGACTATCTTTCTCCACCTGTTTAGTGAATTTGACTAAGTGTTTTATACTTACTGATTTTCTTAAATAACCACATTTTGTTTTATTGACTGTGTGTGCATGTTTAAAATTTTCATTGTAGAGGTCATTTGCTTTTTAGGTTAGGTTTATTACTAGATATTTTCTTTTCTATGAAGCTATTGTGAATGGAAATGTCCATAATCTCTTCTGTTTTCTTTATTGCTGCTATATAAAAATAAATATTGGTTTGTGCAAGCTGATTTTCTATGTTGTCACACTGCTGAATTTGGTTATCATTTCTAGATGTGTTCTGAGAATTTGGGGACCTTTAACATATAGTTTATGTCATCAGCAAATATGGATATTTTGACTTCTTTCTGTATACGTATCCCTTTAATTTCCTTTTCTTGCCTTTTGTTCTAGCTAGTTCTTTGTGATCCATGTTGAAAAGGAGAGGAGAAAGTGGGCATTCCTGTCTCATTCCTGACTTGAGAAAAATGCATTTAGGGTACTGTTTGCTGTGCTCATATATAACTTTTATGTAGTGGTGTGTTCTCTCTAGTCCTATATTTCCTAAGACTTTAATCATAAATACATGTTATTTTTTCAAAGACTGTTCATTCATTTATTGAGATGATCATGTGGTTTTTGTCTTTAAGTCCATTTCTGTGGTTTATTACAATTATTGACTTGGCTATGTTGAGCAATCCCTACATTTCAGAGATAAAGCCAATTTGTTCATGTGGTAGATTGTTTTATTTATTTATTTATTTTTGTATGCCTGTATTTTGTTTGTAAGTATCTTTTTTTGTTGTTTTTGTCCAGTCATTACTTAATTTTGGTATTATAGTTATACTGGGTTTGTAGAAATAGTTTGGTAGTGTTTCCTCCCTCCCCCCTCCCATCCTTCTCTCTCTTTTACTCTCCCTCTTACAAAAATTGTGAGAAAAGGACTGACTCTACTGTGTTTGAATGTCTGGTAGAATTCTGCTTTAGGTCTTTCAGGTCCTGGACTTTCCTTGGCTGGAAGGCTTTTTATTATTATTTCAGTCTCCTCTTTTTTTGTTGGTCCATTTAAGTTGCTGACTTCATTGCTTAATTTTGTGATTTGGAAGAATCCCACATAATGGAGTACATGCTTTCAAAATGTCCTCTAAAATATTCTAAATTTGTTTGGTGTCTCTTGTAACATTTATATATTTAATTCTTTTTAAAAAAATTATTTTATGTGAATTGATATTTTACCTAAATGTATATCAGTGTGAGGGTGCTGGATCTTAGAGTTATAGACATTGTGAGTTGCCACAGGGAGTGCTGGGAATTGAACCCAGGTCCTCTGAAAGAACAGTCAGTGTTCTTAACCACTGAGAGATCTCTCCAGCCCCCCATATTAATTTTGGATTCTGGTAATTTATGTCTTCTCTTTATTTCTTTTGCTTAGTTAGGCCAAGTTCTTGTCAATTGCATTTTTATTTTTTGTACTGTTTTCTTTGTTTCTGCTTTGTTGATTTCTGCTTTTATTATTATTTATTCCTGTTAACTAGGTTGTATTTGGTTTGCTGCAACTTTTTGAGTTGTATAATTATGACATTTATTTGCGATGTTTATTTCTGATTTTTAATAAGAGCTATAAATTTCCCACATAGGATTGCTTTCAATGTAGTCCAGAAGTTTTAGTTTTGTCTTATTGTTTTTTTTTAATTTTCAAATAGTTCCAGGAAGTTTTTATTCCTCTATTGATTTTTTTTCTTTGACCCCATCATCATTGTATATTGAGTTGTTTATTCTCCATTAATTTTTTTATTTAATAGATATTTGTTTGTTGTCAGTTTTAGGTTTTATTACATTGTGGTCAAATTGGATACAAAGAGTCATTTCAATTTTTTTTTTATTTGTAATGATTTGCTCTGCATTTCAAGATACTGTCTATTTTAGAAAAAATTCTGTGTTCTGCAGAGTGAAATGTATATTCTTTGGTGTTTGGTTAAAATATTCTCTAGGTATCTCTATGAGGTCCATTTGATGTATGACATCAACTTTTTATTTGATGTTTCTGTTTAATTTTGGCCAGATGACCTATGAGAGAATGTTGCATATTGAAATCACATACTAATTATGGATTGATATTAAGCTGTGCTTTTTAATCCACAAGTAGATATTTTTAAACGAATTTGTGTGTTTCTGAGTTTGGTGTATATGTGTTTTAGGTAGTAATGTTTTCTTGGTTAACGGTTCCCTTGATTAGAATTAAGTGACTCTCTTTGTCTCATATATTTAGTTTTAGTCCAAAATCAATTTGTCAGATGTTTAGGATGTCTATGTTGTAGAAATTTGTTCTTCTTTCTTCAATCACAGCATTAATATTGCTAGGTATATTATTGTAGATTGGGTAACATTTAGGACTTGGAATGTATTACTGTAGGCTCTTCTAGCTTTGAAAGTTTACCCTGATAAATCAGCTGTTCATACTGCGCTGTTTTCTTGGAATTAGTGAATTTCACTTTTCCCTTTTTTGGCTTTTCTTTATTTGTGACTTGCAATTTTTCTCTTGGAGTTTTCAATCAACTTTTTTGTTTTTATATTCATAGTGTTTTAATGATAAGTTGCATGGAAAATTTTGTTTCTGCTCTTTACATTTTTGTGTTCTGTGTGCTTCTTATACTATATGGTGTGTCCTTGTGTAGTTTTTTCTTATCATTATATTTTAGGTTTTGTATTTCCCATTGACTTATGATTCTTCTCCCTTACCTGTTCCTATAATTTGAAGTTCTGATGTTTTTCATGGTGTCCCACATACACAACACTTTCTAGGCATGAACACTAACAACTGAGCTATATTAACAGCCTCACAGAGCACTTTTTGGTGATAATAATTATATTACTTTAATTTCATGTGGTCTATAAAAATTATTTTTCCCAAGTGTGTTTTGAGAAGGTGACATTTTCTTAATTTCCTCAAAAGAGCTGTTAATTTCTGGGTGAGACCCTAAACCTACAGTCAATTAAATATAGAGTCCACAAGGAATGTTTGGGAAGAAGGAAGGATTCTTGGTGGAATCTGAAATGTTTTTATGCTTTTTTTTAAAAAAAATGATCTATTATTATTCATAACTCTGTTTTGTTCATAGGGACTTGGGATAAGTTAATCCACACAGGAAGATATGGCCTGCAGAGAATAACTCACACACAGGAATCCGAGAGCTCAGCTGTAACTACCCCCATGGTTCTCCTGAAATTTGGGAAGTTCACTTTTCCATTTGATGGTACCACATTCTAACAACCCAAAGGACAAACTGCCTTCTCCAGATGACATGATAATTATAGGTCCAGAGGGACTGATGACATGTCTTCTTTATAACTACTTCTTAGGGCCTCATTTTACATAGATGTTTGTCAAAGGTCCAGCCTGGTGAGTGTTTCTTTTTCTCTTCCTTAATAGAGAGAGCTGTAAGTAAGTGATAGATTGACACAGGATTTTCTGTAAAAAGTTAATACTGAATTCCCTGCTTAGAATTTTACTTTTGAGATGCATTGTATCATAAACATTCAACAGATGCTTGTAGACATAAATATATCTGTCTGTATAAAAGCACATAGATTTCACTTAATGGGGTCTCTGATTTTATATGTGACACTAGTATGGGAGCTATTGGAAAGAGGATGGGGTCAAGTACAAGGATGGATAGAGAGACAGAACAGGCTAATAAGGTGAAGATTATCAATGGGTATTATACAGTGAATGAACATATCACGAAACCCAACACTTTTTACAATAAATGTACTTTTACATATATGCAAAGTGTAGCTCCAGATGCAATATTTTAAGGAGACTGTATTATTAAGGTTCTTCTAAGTGTATATTCTCAGAATTCTAAGACTGTGATTTCACCTAGATATTGCCAATTGTGTTAGTTTTCCATCCCTGTAAAAATAACTTAATGGGTAAAAAATACAAATAACAGACACATTTTTGTTTGTAGGAGTACATTTATATTAAGGTAATTTTAAACTGTATTTTGTCATTTTCCTACTTTTTTTCAAGTTAGCTGGTTGTATGCATTTAACTATATGAAACGTATGCTAGGTACACATAAATAATATTAACTAATTTAGTGTTTATCCAGTAATTTTCTAGTCTGTTAAGTTTGCATATACTTAGGAATTCTTAAGAAAGTTTCAACTCATAGCCTAGTAAGACATATGACATCATTAATATTATATAATAAGTTGAAAAACTTTGATATAGATTTGATTATTCTATGATTCATAATAGAGCAGATATTTGGGGGAATTTCAAAAGAATTTGGAAATCTACATTATTTATAAAATTCTTGCAAAGTTAATTTTACAAAATTTAAACTGGATGATTTCCAGTAAATATTTGAGTGTTTTTGTTAAAATGAATTCCTTTTTTAATATTTCACGGTTTCTAAATCAAACCTTGTAATGCTGCTACCAGTATAATATTGAGCAAGCTTTTTATTAGCATTGAGAAAAATATATCAAATTCTCAACATATTCTTAAATAGTATAAAAATATTTAAAGTCAACCTCCCGAATGTGTCTTTCAATAGTTACAAAATACAATTGTTGATTAAAATATGTATTCACAAAGAAATGCCAGGTAAACTTAAATTTAGGTCATGAATATCACAAGTTTTTTTTTATTTTGATGGAATATCATTTGCTAATATATATAAGATTAAAATGGAAAATGAAGGAAGATGTGGTAACACACTTATGAGTCAAACATTTTCAAGGCTAAGGCAGAAGCATCATGGATTTGTTTGAAGTCAGTCTGAACTACAGGTTGAGATCTCCTCCATATTTCTCTTAAACACACATGCACACATGCACACATGCACACACACACACACACACATAAGAAAATTTAACTGTATGATATGGAAAGGATAGGAGCTCTACAAGTACCAAATATATCCGGGCACAGGGCCTTTTCTGAGACTGACACTCAACCAAGGACCATCTATGGATATAACATAGAACTTCTGCTGGGATGTGGCCCGTGGTAGCTCAGTAACCAAGTAGTTTTCCAAAGCAAGGGGAACAAGGACTATTTCTAACAGGATCTCAAGGGCAGGCTCTTTGTCCTCCCCCCCCCCCCCCAGGGGAGGAGAAGTCCTGCTAGGCCACAGAGGAGGACTTTGCAGCAAGCCTTGAAGATACCTGATAAAACAGGGTCAAATGAAAGGGGAGGAGGTCCTCCCCTATCAGTGGACTTGGAAAGGGGTAGAGAGGAGACCAGGGAGGGAGTTGGAGAGGGGGAGGGAATGAGGGAGCGGGATACAGCTGGGACACAGAGTTAACAAATTGTAACTAAAAATAAAAATAAAATGAAAAAAATGGAAAAGAGATAATGTAGAATTATAGAAATGTTTTAAAACAATGGAACAAAATGATGCCAGCTAATGTCAGTAACTCCCTGGCCACAGAGTATCAACAACACAAAAACCAAATGATAAAAACATGAGTTTATGCTTACAAGCATTAGAAAGTTTTCCTTTTGTTTTGGACAATTCATATTAAATATTTGCCCCAATGGAGAGGCAGGGCCTATGAATCTGATCAAGTCAACCATTAACCAAAAAAACAGAGAACACTTCCTCCATTTTTCTTAAAGTTCCTTTTATTTGACAAATAGATTTTATATAACTCTCAGTTTTTCACCCAAGTTTTGTGCAGCCCAGGCACATAGTATGGTATTGTTCTATTCTTAGTCTCAGTATTCCGATAACCTCTCTCTCTTTCTCTCACTCTCTCTCACACACACTTTTCCAGGGAACATTTTTATATCTTTACCTAACTTACACTATGCAACCTGTGATGATTCTCTGAGCTTGATGGCTTCCCCATAGTCTCTGCAGTGACCCTCTTGCTGCTGCTGCTTCATCTCAGCTGGATGAAGTGTGGATGAAACCTAGATTGTAAGTGTGAGGCTGTAATATTCTAGTCAGCATCTGTATGCTTCCAGTCACATCTGCACTAAACTCAATTTCTGATGCACAATTCAAGCATTGAAATTACTCAAGTATATCAGATAACAGATATAAATTAATAACATTAAAATGCAAAAACTATTCATGCTGGCATTATTTATTTTATAAAGATTTCATAGAACTAAATTGATTGGTTAAGGTTTTCATCTTTCTAAGTTTCCTGAAGACTTAACTCTTGTTGCTGACAGTGGGCATTACATATGACAACACCGTTTATCTTGTCACCTGAAAGTCACATCTTCACTTTATGGCCTCTCTGAGCTGTCACACTGCTTATGGCACATAATGCACTAAACATAGTAAAACTTAAAACAAAAATTATAATTTAAATGTAATATATTTGTATGTCCTTTTTATCATTCACTCTTCACAAAGCAGAATGAAAAGATCACTATATAGTTATAAAACAAGACCGTTCTAAAATCGAATACCATAATAGTGAAGAGGTAACATGATTTTTCTTGGAAGAATGTAGAGCTATTCACAAAGCAGGTTTTGGTCTCATTTTTTCCTTCACACAGCTGCCTGCGCACTGCTTAGTCTTTTGTTTTGTGTCAATTTAATCAAGATGGCCTCTTCACTATTATGAATGTTTATGGGTATACTTTGTGTTTTAGTACTTAGAAGAAAAGGTTATAACTTAAACTAAGGTAAAAGCCTCCAACACTGCAATTTCCTTTAAAATACAATATGATTTTTTTTTCAATGTTTATTTATGTTAACATCTCAGTTTATAGCCATGGCAGCCACAGTCTTTTCTGGTCCAGTTTCAGCTTCAGTGAGCTCCAAAGAAAAATGCCACTTGATTGATGTACGTGATAAACATTTAAAGAGCAATGAATATGAAGTAGAGAGATTGACTTGCATATTTTTGGGATAAAAAATCATGTTAGATTACTGTCTTTTACCTTATATTATCATGTTTTAATTACCCATAATACATGTGTTATATTAATAAATGATGGCTGTATTATTAATAATGAATGATTATGTATGTATCTGGTTTGTACACTTGCATTTTTAAACTTAGAATTGAGCTATAGTTCCTACAGTTTGGAGACCAAGACTTGAATTAAGTATGATCCTGGAGCTTTATTTGTTTGTTTGTTTATTTATTATTTATTCATTTTATTTTACACATTTGTGTGTTTTGCCTATATATAATAGCTAGGCATCACTTACCTGCCTAATCAGAGAGTGCAATGGATCACCATGAACTAGAGTTACAGATGGTCATGAACAACCATGTCACTGGTAAGAATCAAACCCAGGTCATTGCTAGAGCAAAAACTGCTTTTAACCACTGACCTATACCTCCAGCCCATATCTTGGAGCTTTTTAAAACAGAACATCACTGTGCAGCTACTGTAAATAAATGTTGGTAATGAAATCAATTGCTTGGCTCTGGCAATTTGGGTGAATCCATTTCTCGACTAGACTAAACTTTTTAAGTGCAAAATCATGCAAATATAAAACATATGGTTTGTGGTCTCATATTCATAGATTGGTCTCAGCAACTAACTTCTACATCATTTTTATAATACATATGTGATTACCCCTTAAATGAGTGAACTTGAAAATATATTCGAGCATACATTATCATAGAAGAATCTGAGCCAGTGTGGTTGTTTTCTTTTTCTCTATCTCAAAATGATTTTAAAGTACTTCATTAAATTAATTTGATATGATAATGACACTGGTAACCAGGACAAATAACTGACACAGGCAGGAAGGTAAGACTGTTGAGTGAGGCTGTAAAATGTGTCTGGGTGCTGATGATGTATGATGACAATGGTGACCTTGATTTTCACTGTATGGGAAGGAATCTTTTTTAAACACGATCACTACATGGTCATCTTCCACAAGTTCCTGCTTGTTATAAATGTGTGGGAAATAGTGTTTGTTTTAGTATCACTTGTTGGCAGCTCCCAGCTCCTAGATATGATTATGTAACCTGTAGTAAGTAACTATGGGAATCAGGAAAGTAAAACAGGACCATTTCCAGGATTATGGGTGATGCTGGGAGAGTAGAGAGCAGAAGAGCAGGTACAAGTATCTGATCAAGGAATCAGGGAAAGGCGGGGCTTCTTAGAATGTGTGAGGGGGATAAATACAGAAGAAAGACTAAGTAGGTAAAATATCAACATAGATGGCTGAAAAGCTGTAACTAGTCATTCTATTAAGAATTTACACTGCTCTTCCAAAAAGAAAAGAGAAACAGTGTTTGTCACAATAGCTTGGAGCCAATTCTATTAAATGTGAGACAGAGTCTCATTAAAGGTAATGGGATGAACACTAAAGTGGGAGACATCTAGGACAATTTATAACCCTAATTAATGGTTAGGGAATTCATAGGATGGAAAGTACACTAATGGTTTACAACTATATACATGGCTTTAATTCCAGGTTTTGGGCATGTAAGATTTCATGCAAAAAGAAGCATATTTTTATGAAGAAATGAGATAGACCTTTTGCTGATTAAAGTAGGGGCATTGTCATGGATTATCACCATGATTCCATTAGAATTATGAGTCAAGACATGGATATTTGCAAACTTGAACCTAGTAAAATTATAGAATATTAGACAGACTCACCTCAGTTTTAAATTTTTGTTACTATTTTCCAATCAATGTACTTTTTTTTCAGTTGCACAAATGTGATTAATTTTCTGTGCTCCCCCCTACTGTTTTAGTTATTTAGTATAAAATGAGGCAATTTGAATAAATAGGATTAGATTTCTAAGGCATGAAACTCAGATTAAATAAAGCATACACAAAGCATGTATTTTGGATAAATGTGCTAGTGAATGACTTTATCATGTCCAGTATTCTATTTCTCCAGGTAGATACATGGAGAGTATACAGAAATGTAGGCTATAAAATCTAGTCTGGAACTTCAAAAGATAAAGGGACAGGTTAATCGAGAGAAAATAGGTAAAATGTTATAATAATATAGACACACTGAGCAGTGGATCACAAAACGTGTTCTCTGTTTTTCTTCCAGATATATGAAATATCCTTCCTCTCTTCTCTTAAGATGATTTAATTTCCTCTTATGTCTTCATTAAAGAATGTCCTTTATTTCCAAGCTGGGTTTGGGGTCATAGCCAATATGTGTCTTCTTTTTCTCTATACTTTCATAATTGTAGGTCACAGACCTAAGCCCACAGACCTGATGTCCTATCAACTGACCTTTGTTCACATAATGATGGTCCTCATTGGAGGGGACATGTGGCTTACAGACATATTTGAGTCACTGAACATTGAGAATGACTTCAAATGTAAGACAAGTTTTTATATACACAGGGTAATGAGAGGCCTCTCTATCTGCATCACCTGCCTCCTGAGTGTGTTCCAGGCGATCACTATCAGTCCCAGTAACTCTTTTTTGGCAAAATTTAAACATAAACTAAAAAAATACATGATCAGTGTTTTCTTATGTATTTGGTTTTTGAATTTGTCCTTCAGTAGTAACCTGATCTTCTACGCTGGTGGATTTACCAATGTGAGTAAGAAAAACCAGATGAAGGTCACTAAATCCTGCTCACTCTTCCCCATGAACTATGTCATTGGGGGATTGATTTTAACAATGACAACCTCCAGAGATGTGTTTCTTGTAGGAGTCATGCTGACTACAAGTGCATACATGGTGATAATCTTGTTCAGACATCAGAGGCAATGCAAGCATCTTTATACCATCAGCCACCTAAGAGTGTGCCCTGAGAAAAGGGCCACCCAGACCATCTTGCTGCTGGTGGTTTTCTTTGTTATCATATACTGGGTGGACTTCATCATCTCATCTACCTCAATCCTGTTATGGAAGTATGACCCATTCATCCAGACTGTTCAAAAGTTTGTGATGAATGCCTATCCCACAATTACTCCTTTGATACAAATCAGTTCTGATAAGAGAATAATAAGAATGTTGAAAATCTTGCAGTCAAAATGCCACTAGATTTTTTAAAAGACATTTTCTTCTTCTTTTAAAAATGATTCATTTATTTTCATTTATACATATGAGTTTGGTACCAAGATGTATGCATGTGTCCATTCTTGGTGTGCACAGAGGTCTGAAGAGGTCTCTGGCTCCTCAGAGGTGACCGTGATCTTGTTCTTGCTCCATTTGATGTTCACAACCCATCCACCAAGATTCCCAGCTTTCCCTTTCACCTTGATCCTCTCCTGGAGGACCTGCTCAAAACTAGCATCATCCATAATTCCATCTTCTACAGAATGGGTACAGTCAAGGATAACATTCAAAACCTGCTTCTTTTTTTTTGCCCCTCACTTGCCACAAGCTTTTTCACAGGTGTCATGGAGGCAGAGGAGGCCTTTTCATATAATTTTTAAATAATTTGTGTTATTACATATATACATTCTTTTGACA
Source organism: Psammomys obesus (assembly GCF_907164565.1). Lineage (NCBI taxonomy): Eukaryota > Metazoa > Chordata > Mammalia > Rodentia > Muridae > Psammomys > Psammomys obesus. The sequence goes on from NW_026590378.1 coordinate 18,150, forward strand.
TTGTGCTGCCATGGAATATAAAGTTCTTAAGTTCATTGTACACTATGAGCTATTTCAACATGAATTCTCTTTCTCTTTTTTCTTTATATCATAAAAGTGTCCTTTATGTTAAGGTTACTTAAAAGAAGCTCTTTGCTGAGAGTGACCTTTTAAGCGTTTCTGTTGAAAACTGAGATTCCAAGTGTTCACCACCATACCCCACCATTTAAAAGCTATGTTTTCCTCTATTGAAAACAGTTTTTTTTTTTCATACAATGAATTTTGATCAGATATCCCCTTTTCCTAGTCCACCCAGTTCATCCTCATCTCCTCTCCCACTCAGGTTCACACCCTTTCTGTCTGTCTTTAGGAAACACTCAGGCCTGTAAGCAATAATAATAAGTGACAATAAGATAAAACAAAAATAACAAATCAGAATAGAATAAAACAAAGAGAAAAAAAAGAGCCAGAATAAAAGCACAATAAATACATCTAGATATAGAAAAACAAAAGTTCAACACAGGGATCTCATTAAAATACAAAACCAGAAATCCTAATCTATATGCAAATTACCTGTAGAGACTACACTGACTTCATTTTGTGTGGGTTCCGGTGGCGCTCCTGGAGCACACCTCCAGAGCAACTGACACAGGACTAATCAGATCTAGCATGTCCAATCCCAAGAAATCTCAAACTTGAGATTTAAAATTTTAACCTGAGAACGGAAGGTGTGGGACAAAGCTTTCTCCTTGTTTCTGTGCCTGTCTAAGGAGCACGTGACACAACCCCTAGGTGGCTACAAGTGAGTCAGTCACTTAAACTTGTCACCTGTTACCTTTCCCCATGCCAGGTAGCATCCCCAGCATCCTAGTCCCTGCCAACCAAACCCCAAACCCCTCCCATTGCCCAAGGTTTACAAATTTCCTGCTCAGGAAATGAAACAAGTCCATCTACTTCATCAAAGATGGTCTGAGACTTGCTGTTTGTTCTGGGAAAACAAGGGCTGCCCTCCTCCCAGAAGAATTCACCGCTGGACTCCCAGACTTGACTGCTGGCCAAGCAGTTGCAGCAGAACCACAGCAGTCACCTTTGGAGCTCTCCTGGGTGCCTCTAAACAGCTGCTCAATTCATCCAAGTCGGGTCTGGCGGGCCTCTCAGAGCCCTGAGCTCCTGCTGCTTGGACCAGCCCCAGAACCTGCATTTCTGCTGTAGCTGCATCAGCAGCGGGCATGTGGACATCCACTGCTGTTAAGACAGTGGTTTAACCAAAGAGCTGCAACACTGCGATATCTCCACCACCTTGGCTTCAGAGCCCTGAGCCGTTTGGCCTGTGGTCCAATCAAAAGGGAAGTAACACTTCTGCTGTGGAGAAAATCTTTTCTCCCACATGTCCGGCCAGACTGGTTATCCAGTGGTTGGGATCCGGTTCTGTGTTTCATTTATGTCTGCCCTAAGACCGAAGTTCCTGAGAAAAACGGAACTCTGGACCCCATGCTTCACTCTTTCCCCCCTGGAAGCTGACATTTCTTGTACCTTAATATGGAAAAAGTGCCTACTTTCAGCTCAGCTCCCCATGCCATCCCACAGCTCCTCTAGCTGGAGACATGGAACCACAGGGCAGGGGGCCTACTGTTAAAGAGTAATGTATTATGAATGAAGCTGCTACAAGCATGGTTGAGCAAATGTCTTTGAGTACTTGAGAATCTTTTGGATATATGCCTAGGAGTGGTATAGCTGGATCTTGAGGAAGTACTATTCCTAATTCTCTGCAAAGCTCCAAATTGATTTCCAAAGTGGTTGTACAAGTTTACATTCTCACCAGCAATGGAGGAGGGTTCCATTTTCCACATCCTCTCCAGCATGTATTGTCACTTGCATTTTTTATCTTAGCCATTCTGATGGGTATTAGGTGAAATCTTGGGTTTGAATCTGGAAACAATCCAGATGTCCCTCAATGGAGGAATGGATACAGAATTTGTGGTACATTTACACAATGGAATAGTACTCAGCAATGAAAAACAAAGAAATCATGAAATTTGCAGGCAAATGTTGGGAACTAAAAAAGATCAACTTGAGTGAGTTATCCCAGAAGCAGAAAGACACACAAGGTATATACTCACATATAAGTGGATATTAGACATATAATATAGGATAAACATACTAAAATCTGTACACCTAAAGAAGCTAATCAAGAAGGAGGACTCTGGGTGAGATGATCAATCCTCACTCAGAAAGGAAAATGGGCTGGACATTGGAAGTGGAAGAAAACAGGAAACAGGAGCCTACCACAGAAGGCCTCTGAAAGACTCAACCTAGTAGGGTATTAAAGCAGATGCTGAGACCAAACTTTGGGCAGAGTACAGAGAATCTTATGAAAGAAGGGGAAGGGACAGGAGCTCCACAAGCAGAGCTACAGAACCAAGAAATCTGGGCCCAGGGGTCTTGTCAAAGACCAGTACTACAACAAAGGACCATGCATGGAGATAACCTAGAACACCTGCACAGATGTAGCCCATGGCAGTTCAGTGTCCAAGTTTTCCCTAGTAATGGGAACAGGGACTGTCTCTGACATGAACTGATTGGCCTGTTCTTTGATCACCTCACTCTCAGGGTGGAGCAGCCCTAACAGGCCAGAGAGAAAGACAATGCAGCCAGTCTTGATGAGACCTGATAGGCTAGGGTCAGATGGAAGGGGAGGAGGACCTACCCTATCAGTAGACTTGGAGAGGGGCATGGGAGGAGATGAAGGAGAGAGTATGATTGGGAGGGAATGAAGGAAGGGCTTCAGCTGAGATACAAAGTGAATAAATTGTAATTAATATAAAAAATAATAAAATAATAAAAGAGTAATATATTTCTCCAAGTGAAATACCCTTGGAGAAAACTAATGCTATATTTGCAAATTGCTATCAAATGGAGATAGTTTCATTAGGTTAGGGTTAGGGATGGTGCTTAGACCCACTTTTGTTTTAGGACCATGTCTGGTGCAGACCTGTGCAGGCCCTTTGCATGCTTCCCTAGTCTCTGAGTTTACATGTGTGTCCATTGTGCTTTGTTTAGAAGGCCTTGTTTCCTTGGTGTCCTCTGTCCACTCTGGTTCTTCTAGTCTTTTCCACCACTTTTTCCACAGAGTTCCTTGGGCCCTGAGGGGATGTTTTAACTGAGATGTCCCATATGTGGCTGAGTATTTCAAGGTCTCTCACTCTGCATATTTTCTAGCTGCAGGTCTCTCTATCTGTTCCCATCTGCTGCTGGAGGAAGCTTCTATGATGATGGCTGAGCAATACTTGTATCTATGAATACAGAATAATGTCACTTGGAGTCATTTTATTTCTACATCCTTTTAGCAGAGCACTAGTATTTGGTTTTCTCCTTGCTTTCTGTTCTATAAAGCTGTCTCTCCCCAAATTTACTGTCCTGAACATTTGACCCCACCCCATTTGATACTCCCATTTCAGCTCTCCTCATGTATTCCTAACTATCTCTTATACTTTCCTTTTCTAGGGATAGCCATCCTTCTCCTTCCCTTACTCTACACATAACCTCTGGTTATATGAATTATGTTTTGCTTATCAATGACTTAATACTAAAATCCTTGTATAAGCAATCATATACCATGTATACCTTTTGAGGTTTGTGTTGCTTCACTCAGAATGACTTTTTCTAGTTTTCCACTTTTATCTATAAATTTTATTGTTTTCTATAGCTGAGTAATGTTCTATTTTATAAATATAACACATTTTCTTTACTGATTCATTTTTTAGTGAATATCTTCTTTTTTCCCCCCAATTTCTGGACAAACAGTGTCTTCATGGTGGGGCAAAGTGTCCTCTGGGTATATGTCCAATAGTATTATGGTTGTTTCATGAAGAAGATCTATTCCAAACTTCCTGAGAAACTACCACACTGATTTCCATAGTGGATGTACAACTTTGTGTCGCCAACAGAAATGCATGAGTGTTCTCCTTACTTCACATTCTTGCCAGCATGGAGGGTCATATGTATTATTCATGTTGGACATTCTGTCTGGTGTAAATTGAAATCTCAAAGTAGCTTTCATTTGCATTACACTGTATACTAGGGATGTTGACCAGTTCTGTAACTACTTCTCAGCCATTTGAGTTTTTCTCTTTTGAGAATTCTCTGTTTAGGTCTGTACCCAACTTTTCAATTGGGTTATTTGTGGGTTGTTTTATGTAAAGGTTTTTTTACTTTATATATTTGGATATAGTGCTATTTATATATTGGTTTTCTGCATCAGCTCCTGCCTCCAGGATCTTTCCTTGCTTGTGGTACTATATTGACTTCTTTGGTGATGAACAGCAATGTGAATGTTTAAGCTGAATACACCCTTTCTCATAGGCTTTTCTCTCCCTCAGTGATGCAGATATAGGGAGGGTTAGACCAGATTAAAAGTAGATAAAGCAGGTTTATTATGAGGCAGCTGTCAGGTGGGTTCACTGATTGCACAGTTGCAGGTCAGTGGCATTTGCACCTGGCCTAAAGGAAGGGGGTTTTATAGAGCTTAGGTAAGGAATGATGTCAATGCGGAGTTGGGATTGTACCCAAATATGGGAAAACCTAAGCCCCTGGGCAGGCAGCCCCTGGTGGGTTGTCAGAAATGCAGAGATGAAGATTGATGACATATTGGCCCAGAGTTTTCTCCTTGTGGGTAGGGGTTGAGGGTAGAAAAACAGATGGGATTATTATTATTTTTTGCTTCTTCAGGGGCAAACAGGGGTTCTAGCTAAACACTCTGAATTTTCCAAATATAGGAGTGTAGGTTTAGCTCTAGATACTTCCTTCTGGCATGTGACTATTTGAGGAGTAGAAGTCAGTAGTCAATGGGCTAATGCTGAGTAGAGGTAAAGGTGCTGTTGCATTTGATGGACTGCCATCTTGAAGACTTTGCAAATCCATTCCTGGAAGAAGAAGAGAATGAAAGAGGCTAGAAGCAAAAATAGGAAAGTGATAACAATTAGTCTCATAATAGGGGCATTTCAGGCAAAAAGAGGACTCCTGTCAGATTAAGGGAGTAGAAGTGGGTTATTTTCACTATCTGAGGTCCTTCTCCAGTGTTTGGACTGAATGGATCTGGGTCTCCACAAGGCCATACTCCTTGATAGCTAGGCTCTGCGGGATCATCTGGTGTTAGAGATGTAAAGGAAGCAGATGAAGTTGTTACACCCAGTTCGCGAGCCCCCAAAAGATCTACAGGAATCGACTCGGTTGCAAAACACATGAGGGTCTTTTAATTATGAATTACAAGCTGCAACTTGGGCCCACAACACCCACCGCCGAAGCGGTGGGAGCTGAGCACCCTGTGCCCAGGTTAGTTGGGTGATAGATAGATTCTGGTCCCTCCCAGCATGCCCAAACATCCTGCCTGGCAAGCATCTATTGGTCAAATGCTACATTTTTAATTGATTGGCTTTAGGAAGGTCCCCAGACCATAATGAACTGGTGTCCCTCCCTAGGGGGATGGGCCAGTTTCCTAGCAACTGTTATCTCTAGTGGGTGGGGAAAGAATGCAGTAAGGTGGTCGTGCCCCTCAGGGCATTACTAGACTTCTTTACAAACCTACTTCAGGTCTTAATAATAGCTGCTAATTTATCTTTTGGTCTCTCAAAGTCTGTGAGGCTGGATCATCTGGGGCTAGTCACTTTGAAACTATCTTAGATGTAGATTTTAAGGAAACAGCTAGACTTTGCAGGGTATTGGAACAAATACCCTGAAGAAGAAGATAAAGTTAAATAGGCTAGGGAGAAAACAGCCACTTAAGAGAAAATGTTGCCTCACAGCTGGAACAAAGACCTCTAAAGACTTTTTCAAGAAGCCAATACTGCCCCAGAGATCTTCCAAGTTGTTGAATTAAGCACTGAGAAGAACAGTAACTCCTGTGTCACCCCAGGCCCAAGGCTTGAGTGAGGAGACAACTATTCTCACCATGCTCCAAGGGGAGAGAGGAAAAACCATTTCTGTTCCACACAGACACAGAGTTCATTGAATACCGAGAAAAAGTTTGTTAAAACTCAAAGTGGTCTTCAGAGTTGAAAGGAGCTCTGTGGAGTTTACTTCATGCAGGACAATGGACAATGCTTCAAGCTGGGTGCTTGTGAGCATCTCGCTGAGGTAGAGGCTCCAAGACATTGTGTGTTTGTGTTTCCCCATAAGAATTTACAGCAAGCAGTCAAAACATCCTTTTTGTTTTAGTAAAAGAAGAATACATCTTTCTGAAGTAATGCTAGTGCAATGAACCCTTTCTGCTAGTACAGATTTAGAACAAAACTGGCACTTGATTAAACAGCATACCTCTCCTATGAGCCAATATTTAACATTTGTTTTGATACATTTGCTTTATTACTAGTGTCTATAGTAAATAAAGTCAAGTACATTAGCAGAAAATGTTGTCTTAGGTGTACATTTGAAACTTGTAGGCCCATTGTATTGGTATCTGGGAGAGGGGATTCCCAAAAGCAGCAAAAGGGGAGGGAAGATTCAACTCACTGAAAAAGGCAATAGGTGAAGTACCTTGGGATGTTGATTGACAGGGACAGTTATAGACTTTCAACCAAAATTAATCAAAAGATTTGGGGAAAAACACTTCATACTTATCAAAGGAAAAATCGACTATGATGACATCTCAGTTCTGAACATATATGCCCCACATTCAAGGGAACCCACATTTTTTTATTAATTACACTTTATTATTCATTTTGTATCCCCCCATAAGCCCCTCCCTCCTACCCTCCCGATCCTACCCTCCCTCCCCTTTCTGCATGCATGCCCCTCTCCAAGTCCACTGATAGGGGAGGTTCTCCTCTCCTTTCTGATCTTAGTCTATCAGTTCTCATAAAAATTGGCTGCATTTTCCTCTACCTTGGCCTGGTAAGGCTGCTCCCCCCTCAGGGGGAGGTGATCAACGAGCAGGTTAATCAGATTATGTCAGAGGGAGTCCCTCTTCCCATTACTATGTAACCCACTTGGACACTGAACTGCCATGGGCTACATCTGTGCAGGAGTTCTAGGTTATCTCCACGAATAGTCCTTGGTTGGAGTATGAGTCTCTGGGAAGTTCCCTGTGTTCAAATTATCTTGTTCTGTTGCTCTGCTTGTGGAGTTCCCATCCCCTCCAGCTTTTACTATTTCCCACTTCTTACATAAAATTCCATTTACTCTGCCCATCAGTTGGCCATCAGGCTCAGCATCTGCTTTGACAGTCTATACTGCAGAGGCTTTCAGAGGCCCTCTGTGGCAGGTTTCAAGGTTGTTTCATGTTTTCTTCTGGCTTTCAGAGGCCCTCTGTAGCAGGTTCCGAGGTTGTTTCCTATTTTCTTTTTCTTCTGATGTCCATCCTCTTTGCCTTTCAGGATGGGGATTGAACATTTTAGTTAGGGTCCTCTCTTTTGCTTAGTTTGTTTAGATGTACAGATTTTATTCTATGTTGTATGTTTATATGATTGAGTATATACCATGCGTGTCTTTTTGCTTCTGGGACAACTCACTCAGGATGATCCTTTCCAGGTCCCTCCATTTACCTGCAAATTTCACGATTTCCTTATTTTTCATTGCTGAGTAATATTCCATTGTATAGATGTACCACAATTTCTGCATCCATTCTTCATTTGAGGGGCATCTGGGTTGTTTCCAGCTTCTGGCCATTACAAATAAAGCTGCTACAAACATGGTTAAGCAGATGTCCTTCTTGTGTACTTGAGCCTGTTTTGGATATATGCCTAGGAGTGGTATGGGTGGATCTTGAGGAAGCGCTATTCCTAGTTGTCTGAGAAAGTGCCAGATTGATTTCCAGAGTGGTGGTACCAATTTACGTTCCCACCAGCAGTGGAGAAGGGTTCCCCTTTCTCCACAACCTCTCCAGCATGTGTTGTCCCTTGAGTTTTTCATCTTGGCCATTCTCATGGGTGTAAGGTGAAATCTCACGGTTGTTTTGATTTGCATTTCCCTAATGGCTAATGAGGTTGAGCATTTCTTTAAGTGCTTCTCTGCCATTCGATATTCCTCTGCAGAGAATTCTCTCTTTAGCTCTGTTCCCCATTTTTTAAGTGGATTACTAGGTTTGCTGCTTTTCAGCTTGTTTAGTTCTTTATATATACTGGATGTGAGTCCTCTGTCAGATAGTGGGTTGGTAAAGATTCTTTCACAATCTGTAGGCAGTCGTTTTGTTTTGATGATGGTGTCCTTTGCTTTACAGAGCTTTTCAGTTTCATGAGGTCTCATTTATTGATTGTTGCTCTTAAAGCCTGTTTTGTTAGTGTTCTGTTCAGGAAGTTTTCTCCTATACCAATGAGTTCTAGGGTATTCCTCACTTTTTTTTCTAGCCGATTTAATGAGTCTAGTTTTATGTTGAGGTCTTTGATCCACTTGGACTTCAGTTTTGTGCAGGGTGATAAGTATGGATCTATTTTCATTTTTTTACATGTAGACATCCAGTTGGACGAGCACCATTTGTTGAAGATGCTATCTTTTTTCCATTGTATGGTTTTGTCATCTTTGTCAAAAATCAGGTGTCCATAAGTGTGTTGGTTTATTTCTCGGTCCTCTGTTCGGTTCCAACGATCCACCATTCTGTTTCTATGCCAGTACCATGCAGTTTTTAATACTGTTGCTCTATAGTACAACTTAACATCAGCGATGGAGATACCTCCAGAAGATCTTTTATTGTAGAGGATTGTTTTAGCAATTCTGGGTTTCTTGTTGTTCCATATGAAGGTGAGAATTTTTCTTTCCAGGTATGTAAAGAATTGTGTTGGTAATTTGATGGGAATTGCATTGAATCTGTAGATTGCTTTTGGTAAAATGACCATTTTTACTATGTTAATCCTGCCAAGCCATGAGCATGGGAGATCTGTCCATCTTCTCATATCTTCTTCTAATTCTTTCTTCAGAGACTTGAAATTTTTTTCATACAAGTTTTGACTTGCTTGGTTAGGGTTACACTAAGGTACTTTATGTCAATTGTGGCTATTGTGAAGGGTATTGTTTTCCTAATTTCTTTCTCAGCCCTTTTGTCTTTTGTATACAGGATAGCTACTGTCTTTTTGGAGTTAATTTTGTATCTGGCCATGTTGCTGAAGGTGTTTATCAGCTGTAGTAGTTTCCTGGTAGAGTTTTTTGGGCCACCCAGGTATACTATCATATCATCTGCAAATATTGATACTTTGACTTCTTCCTTTCCAATGTGTAGCCTCTTGATCTCCTTCAACTGTCTTATTGCTCTGGCAAGGACTTCCAGAACTATGTTGAAGAGATATGGAGAGAGTGGGCAGCCTTGCCTTGTCCTGACTTCAGTGGGATTGCTTTAATTTTCTCTCCATTTAGTTTGATGTTGTCTAGAGGCTTGCTCTATATCGCCTTGACTATGTTTAGATATGTGCCTCGTATTCCTGATCTTTCCAGGACTTTAAACATTAATCTATGTTGGATTTTTTCAAATGCTTTTTAAGCTTCTAAGTTGATTATCATGTGTTTTTTTCTTTCAGTTTGTTAATATGGTTCATCACATTGATTGATTTCTGTATATTGAACCACCACTGCACACCTGGGATGAAGCCTCCTTAGTCATAGTGGATGATATCTTTGATGTGTTCTTGTATTCGGTTTGCGAGTATTTTGTTAAGTATTTTTGCATCAATGTTCATAAGGGAGATTGGCCTGAAATTCTTTCTTTTTTGGGTCTTTGTGAGGTTTAGGTACCAAGGTGACTGTGGCTTCATAGAATAAGTTTGGTAGTGTTCCTTCCGTTTCTATTTTGTGGAATAATTTGAAGAGAATTGGAGTTAGCTCTTCTTTGAAGATCTTGTAGAATTCTGTGCTGAAACCATCAGGTCCTGGGCTTTTTTGGATGTCTTTTTTTTGACCGTTTCTATTTCCTTAGAGGATATAGGACTATTTAATTGATTTATCTGGTCTTGATTCAGCTTTGGTAAGTGGAATCGATCAAGAAAATTGTCCATTTCATTTAGATTTTTAAATTTTGTGGCTAATAGACTTTTGAAATAAGTCCTAATGATTGTTTTGATTTCCTCAGTGTCTGTAGTTATTTATGTTCCCCTTTTCATTTTTGATTTTGTCGATTTGGATAGTGTCTCTTTGCCTTTTAGTTAATTTGGCTAAGGATTTATCTATCTTGTTGATTTTATCAAAGCACGAACTCTTGGTTTCGTTGATTCTTTGAATTGTTTTATTTGTTTCCAATTGATTGATTTCAGCCCTGAGTTTGATTATTTCCAGCCATCTACTCCTCTTTGATGTGTCTGCTTCTTTTTTTTTTTCCTAGGGCTTTTAGGGAGCCATTAATTCGATGGCATGACAGGTTTCGTATTCCTTCTTGAAGGCACTTAGTGCTATGAACTTTCCTCTTAGCACTGCTTTCATTGTGTCCCATTAGTTTAGGTATGTTGTGCCTTCATTTTCCTTGAATTCTAGGAAGAATTTAATTTCTTTCTTTATTTCTTCTCTGACCCAGCTCTCCTTCAGTAGCCAGTTGTTCAGTTTTTATGTGTGTGTAGGCCTTTTGCTATTTCTGTCATTAAGGTCCAGCTCTAGTCCATGTTGATGAGATAGGATACAAGGGATTATTTCAATCATCTTGTATCTGTTGAGTCTTGCTTTGTGACCGACTATATGGTCAATTTTTGAGAAGGTTCCATGAGGTGCTGAGAAGAAGGTAAATTCTTCTGTGTTTGGGTGAAAGGTCTGTAGATGTCTGTGAGGTCCATTTGATTCATGACCTCTGTCAGAGTTATTGTTTCTTTGTTTGATTTCTGTTTTGTTGACCTATGTTTGGTGAGAGTAGGGTGTTTAAGTCTCCCTCCATTAATGTGTGGGGATCTATGTGTTGTTTCAGTTTCTTTTACAAATGTGGGTGCCTTTGCATTTAGGGCATAGATTTTCAGGATTGTGATATCTTCCTGGTGGATTATTCCCTTGATGAGAATGAAGTGTCCTTCTCTATCACTTTTGATTAATTTTGGTTGAAAATCTACTTTATTAGACACTAGAATGGCTATTCCTGCTTGCTTCTTGGGTCCATGTGCTTGGACTGTCTTCCAGCCCTTTACCTTCAGATAATGCCTTTCTTAGACTTAGGTGTGTTTTTTGTATGCAACAAATCGTTGGGTCTTGTTTATGCATCCATTCTGTAAGTTTGTGTCTTTTTATTGGAGAATTGAGACCATTGATGTTAAGTTAGATTAATGACCAGTAGCTGTTAGATTCTTTGATATTGATGTTGGCTGTGGTAGTGTGTTTGGCAACTTTTTGTTTTGCTGTAGTGAGTTTATTTATTGCATGTATTCTCTTGAAAGTAATTAGTTTTCTTGGGTTTAATTTTTCCTTCTAGTATCTCCTGTGATGCTGGATTTTTGTGCAGGTAGTGTTGAAATTCGTTTTTGTCGTTGAATTTCTTGTTTTCTCTGTCTATGGGGACTGAGAGTTGTGCTGGGTATAGTAGCCCTGGCTGACATCTATGTCCTCTTAGGGTCTGCATGATATCCATCCAGGGCCTTCTGGCTTTCACAGTTTCTTTTGAGAAGTCAGGTGTGTTTCTGATGGTTTTGCCATTACATGTTACTTTGCCTTTTTCCCTGGCAGCTTTTAGTGTTGTTTCTTTGTTCTGTATACTTACTGTTTTGATTATTATATGACAGGAGGACTTTCTTTTCTGGTCTAATTTATTGGGTGCTCTGTAGATTTCTTGTATTCTTATAGGCCTCTCCTTTAAGTTGGGGAAATTTTCTTCTATGATTTTGTTGAAAATATTTTCTGGGCCTTGGAGAAGAAAATCTTTTCTTTCCTCTCTTCCTATTATTCTTAGGTTTTGTCTTTTTATGTTGTCTTGGATTTCTTGGATGGTTTGTGTCAGGAATTTTTTAGATTCATTATTTTCTTTGACAGATACATCTATTTCTTCCATTGTATCTTCCACACCTGAGATTTTTCTTCTGTCTCTTGTAGTCTGTTGGTTATGCTTAACTCTGTAGTTCCTGTTTTTTTTCATAAGTTCTCCCTCTCCATGATTTCCTCCATTTGTGTTTTCTTTAATTGTTCGAATTCTATCTTCAGATCTTGAACTGTTTTGTTTTCCTTCACTTCTTTTCCTTCAATTCCTTCATCTGTTTGTTTGAACATTTCTCTGTTTCTTTTATTTCTTTCTGTGATTTAATCATTTCCTCTCTGAAAGCCACAACCTGTTTGGCTGTATCTTCCTGTATTTCTTTACAGATGGCCATAATATGTTTTTCTATTGCTTCCCCAAATTCTTTACGCATTTTATTTGCTTCCTGCATTAACCTTTTCATAAGCATAGATGTAAGGTCATCTTCTTGAATTTCCCTTATGTTAGGGTGTCCAGGACTACTTGCCCCTGGATAACTGGGTTCTGGGGATGCCATATTGCTTTGCCTTTTGTTGGTTGTGCTTTTTCGTTGGCCTCTACCCATTTCTCTGTCTCAGGTGTTGTCTGTTAATTTCTGGTGCCTGCTGGGTCCTTAGGTGGGGAGAATCCACTTGGCGGGGTTCTGAAGGAGATCTCCTCAGCTTTTTGGGTATGGTCAACTGAATGATGGCATTTCTCAGGAATTGTCACAGTTTACTTCAGGCATATAGACCTGTGTGGTAATTGTCATGTTCAGGAAGGCTCTCCTTTCATCAGGAGAGTTCCTGGTGATGGCTACCCTGCTGCTGGGTTTCTTGTTCTGAATTTAGTGAGCTGCAGCTGTTGCTCTTAAGGTGTAATTGTTGGGTGCAGCCCTCTTTAAGAACCAGGAGTCCACCATTTTGTCAGTTTAGCTAGGGATAACTGGTCAAACCTTGGAGCAGTATCTGAGGGCTACTGTAATGGCACTCTGGCTTTTGTAGGTCTGAGGGTGCAGCTGTGTGCCCCAGTGCCCTAGCAATACTCAATAATGGCAGATGAGCACAGTGCTTATGCCTGCAGTAGAGGGCTAGAGCCTAAAGCCTGCGTGAATCTAGAAAGTCTTCTGGAGCTGGGTGTCCTAAGCATTGGACCTGATGATCCCCCTGCTGTGGGGTTTCCTCCTGACAGGGACACCCAGACTGTGTTTTGGTGACCTCCTTTCTGTCTGGGATGGCAAGCAGAACCTGCAGACACAGACACACATTGCTCTGCCTTTCTGGTGATTGGGCACCTGGGCTTCTCCCAAAACTGGGAAATTTTTCCCGAGACCTTTCCGGGGTGGTGGTATCGACTGAGTGTTCTGAGATCAGACCTGCTGTTCCCCTCCCTGTGGGTTTGCACCCGACAGAGAAACTCAGTCTCTGGTGCCCTGGGGCTCACAGTTCTATATGGGGCAGCAAGTCAGGCATACAGGCGGACTCTGTGCTGGTGCCTGTGTGCCAGGCTTGGCTCTGGGCTAGCTATTGGGCACCCTAGGAACCCTGGATCTTTTCCAGGAATTGTCTGGGTGACCTAGGGTTAGTCCCAATCGTTTCCTACACTGTGCGGTTATCTTTCAACTAGAATTCTCAGTCTCTGATGTTGTGGGACCCACAGTTCAGTCTGGGACAGTGATCAGAGCACCCTGGCATGTGGCTCTGGGCTAGTGACCAAGCGCCTCGTGGAACTGGGACCTCTTCTGTGGTTTAGCTGGGTGAGTTGAAGCTGATTGAATCCCTCAATGTGGGGTATCCTCTCACCTGAGAAACACAATTGCTTGTGTTTTAGGAAAGAGAGTTCTGTCTGCTGGTCACTGTGCCGATCCTGCTATGCTGCTGGTCAGAAAGAATGTCATCCTGGCACTGCCATCTTGTATCTTCTGACTGTGGCTTCTTAGAATGAGTTTGGTAATGTTCCTTCTGTTTCTATTTTGTGGGCTAGTTTGAAGAGAATTGGAGTTAGCACTTTTTAAAGGTCTGGTAGAATTCTGCTTGGCAAACCATCTGGCCCTGGGTTTTTTTTGGAAAGGAGTCTTTTGATGACTGCTTATATTTCCTTGGGGGATATAGAACTATTCATTAATACAAAAATAAAAATTAAAAAATGGGGTACAGAGCTAAACCGATAGTTCAGACCAGAGGACTCTCAAATGGCTGAGAAACACCTAAAGAAATGCTCTGTGTGCTTATTCATCAGAGAAATGTAAATCAAAATGACTCTAAGATTTCATCTTACACCAGTCAGAATGTCTAAGTTCAAAAATTCAAGTGACAATACATGCTGGTGGGCATGTAATAAAGGGATCGCTCCTCCATTGCTGGCAGGAATTTAAACTTTACAACCAGTTTGGAAATCAATCTGGCACTTTCTCAGACAATTAGGAGCAGCGCTTCCTCAAGAGCCAGCCATACTACTCCTGGGCATATAGCCAAAAGTTTCTCCACCATACAAAAGTGCTCAACTATGTTCATAGTTATTATTTGTAATAGCCAGAAACTGGAAACAACTGAGCTGTTCTTCAACCAAACAATGGATATAGAAATTGTCATACATTTACACAATGGAATACTACTCAACTATTAAAAACAAAAAAATCATGAAACTTGCAGGCAAATGGATAGAACTAGAAAAGATCATCCTAAGGATATCCATACTATAATCCACAGACCCAAAGAAGCTAAGTCATAAGAAAGGCCTAAAGGAGGGTACAGGACTGTCACTCAGAAGGGGAAATAGAATAGACAACAAAAGTTATGAAGAAAATGGAACTGGGAAGGAGATGGAATGTGTATGGAAAAAAGGGTGGGGATCAGATGTGGGGAGAACAGGGCAGGGAGGTAAGAGTGCTGGGAGCAAAAAGGAAAACTGAGGGAGCACATTGCTTTTTCAAGCTGGAGGCATGTGATAGGATGGGCTCCTGGAATGCAGATAGGTTTTGTTGTGGTTGTTATTGTGGGACTTTGGAATTTGGGGAACTTTTCAGAGGATATAAAACTGCTAGAGCACCACTAGGGGTGTATTGGAGTAGTTTTAAAAACTATTTTATGTTTCTTATGCCTCTTCCTTCCTTCTCCACCACAAACACCCCAATACCAGGTAGAAGAAAAAGGTTAGTGGAAAGAAGTGCTTAGTTTTCCTTAGTTACTTCGAGGCTGGTCAGGGTAATCAGGTTCCTTGGGGCAAGTCCTATCCTCATTTCAGAATATTTCCAACTTCTTGTCATACTCCATCAATAGCAACTAGGATAAGCAGGTGGAAAGCACCACTAGCTTCTTCTTTCTCAGAGCCCTCTGAACACTCTTTGGGTTCTGATATTAATTCTCTGTCAAAAGTCCTCAGAATTAAACTATTTGTAGCTGGCAAAGAATTGCTCTCAGAGCCCACATGAAGCAAATAGTTTGCTGCTGTTGACAACCTGAATCAGCCCCATATCACACAGCTGAGATTAAAACAAAAATATGTTTACTTACTATAAACCAAAACTTTCACAACAGAATGGCTGTTTGGCCTATTGGTAGTTACATGCTGTTGCTTGCTGTAAGTTGCAGCTTGTCAAGTAGTTGTGTGCAGAGGGATGAAAAGATGAATTTATATGTTCTGATGATGAAAATCAAACTTGCCCAAAGGAATTTGGTGCCCCTAACTTGTAGGAAGTACTCTAACAATAGTATCACTTTCTTTCCCTCTTATCCTTTTTTCTGTCCTGCCTAGTGTAAGTTGGTTGAAAGTGTAGAAGAGGGGTGGAGAAGGGTGAAAGGAAAAAGAACTCACAAAGTAGCAAAAGTCCGTGTACACACACTCAATGGCTTTTATAATCCAAAGGTCCTATGTTCTTCTACAATCCTTCCTAAAGCACAAAGCACATGTATCTCAAAGGATTACCCCATCATCCTGGTACCATCTTAACTTAGTTAGGGCTCCTATCACTGTGATGAACATCGTGACCAAAAGCAAGTTTAGGAGGCAAGAATTTATTTGGCTTATAGTTGTCCATATTTAGAATAATTCAAGACAGAAACTAAGTAGGGCAGGAGCCTATAGGCAGGAGCTAACACAAGGCCATGCAAGGGTGTTGCTTCCTGGCTTGCTCCATGTGGCTTCCTTACCTTACTTTCCTTTAGAACCCAGGACAACCGGCCCAGAGATGGCAGCACCCACCAAGAGTTGGACACTCCCTCATCTATTACTAATAAGAAAATACCCTCCAGGCTATTCTAGAGCTAGATCTTGTGGAGGAAAAATTGGGATTTCCTCCTGTCAGATGACTTTAGTTTATGTCAATTTGACAAAACTACCCAGTACATGAATCTAATTTCATTCTTTGAGGAGATATCTAGTAATTCATGGTTAATTTTTGGGGTAGTGGATAATTAGGGTATGCCTGAATGTAGCTTTCTCAAATTTATTGTAAAGAAAAGGCAAGTCTCCTGCTGAGAGCCTGCCTTTGACTCTATAACCCTCCAACAGGCTCTCCAGGTATCCAGAGGCCAGAAGGAAATGTTAGAGCCAAGATCAGATGCTGTTCTTTCACACCCATATATAACCCTCTCTATTTCCATTCTTATAGTTGATTGTGGTATCCTAGCTGCAAACAGAGAAAGTTAAAAAAGAGACAGACAAAAAGAGGAAAGAGAGTGGTGGGAAGACAGGAGGAAGGGAGGGAGAGATAGACACAGAGACAGAGAGAGAAGAGAGAAAAGAGAGACAGAAACATACTACACGCACAGAGAGAGACAGAGTCATACAGAGAGAGAGAGAAAGAAGAGGGAAAGAGACCTTTCTAAGACTTCTCAATATCTCTAGTTTCTGGAGAAAGGCAAGTATCCTAATTATTACTTCCAGAAATTTAGAGGCTTAGCACATACCTCCTGCTGGGCATTGAAATAACCTACTGTTAATGGATTGATGTTAATCTGTGTCTTTTACTCCAGTTGTAAAATTTCTCCTCTATGAAATTAGACATCCTGGAGTTTGATACACAGTTTAAACAATGGTAATGTTTAAATGGATGTTAATGTCTTCTTGGTCAACTGTTTCCTTGATTAGAATGAAGCATACCTCTTTATCACTTCTGTTTAGTTTTAGTTCAAAGTCTATTTTGTTGAATATTTAGGATAGTGACAAATGCATTTTTCCTAGTTATATTGGAGTACTTTTGTCTATCCTTATACTTTATGGTGGTGCTGGTGCTTAAGATGTTTTTCTTGGTGGCAGCACAAAAATAGAATTCATTTCTTGATCCATTTAGTCAATCTGCAATTTTAAGTGCAGAATTGAGGCCATTCATATTTACATTATTATTACCTGTGCTTTAAGTTCTGGTCATCATGTTATTTTTTTTTTGTTGTGTTCTCAGAGATACTTTATGTTTTAATAGTTACAGCTTCATAAAATTTTCACAGTCTCCCTGTTATGCTCATTTCTCTCTTCCACCCAAAATAATGCTTCCTGTATTATCTTAGGTTTAGTTCGTTGAATATTATTTTTTTTAGGCTGTCTAGGATGTGTAAAATTGTTCTTTTTCCTTCAATTATAGCAGTAGTTTGGTGAATGTACTATTTTAGATTGGATGTCATTTAGGACTGGAGATGTATTTTTGGAAGCTCTTCTGGATTTGAAAATTTACATTGAGAAATCAGCTGTTCCTACCCCACTTTATCCTGGAATTAGGGAAGTTCACCTTTTCATTTGATGGGTTTTCTTTATTTGTGACTTGCACTTTTTTCTCTTAGAGCTTTTCAATCCATATTTTGGGTTTTTTGTGGTGTTTTTTTTGCATACTTAGTGTTTTGACTGTAAGATGCCTGGAAATTTTTGTTTCTTCTGTTGTCCTTTTTGTGCTCTGTGTGCTTGTTGTATTACAGGTGTGTGTCTTTGGGGCAGTTTTTTTCTCTGATCTTCTTGAAGGTTTTGTGTTTGCCATTGACTTGGGTTTCTTCTCCCTCCCCAATGCCTATAATTTGAAGTTTTCATATTGTGTGTGTCCACACACAATACTATGTAGGCAGGCATGCTATCAACTGAGCTACATTCCTAGCCCAGTGGCCTGATTTCTGCTGATACTGCAATTATATTACCTCTCTTCTGTGTACTGTACAAGAAATATTACTTTCTCCAAGTGTGTTTGGGGGAGGTAACATTTTCTTAATTTTAGCAAAAGAGTTGTTATTTTCTAAATAAGACCCTGGACTCACTTCGAGTAAGCATGGAGGCCATCCCAAATATTCTGGAGTTAGGAAAGATACCTTGGATAATCCAAAATGTTTTTCTAGTATATCCACATCCTTGCCACCATGTGATGGTGTGATCATTTGAGCTTTTGATCTTAGCCATTGTGACAGGTGTAAGATGGAATATCAGAGTCATTTTGATTTGAATTTCCCTAATGAGTGAAGACACTGAGCATTTCTTTAAGTTCTTCTCCACCATTTGAAATTCCTTTGTTGAGACTTCTTTCTTTGGCTCTGTATCCCATTTTTATTTGGATTATTTGGTTTGTTGGTATTTAATTTCTTGAGTTCTTTATATATTCTGGATAGTAATCCTTTGTCTGATGCAAAATTGGTCAAGATCTTTTCCCAATTCATAGACTACTCTTTGTTCTTTTGATAATGTCCTTGGGTTTACAGAAGCTGGCCCAAACCTAAACATAATAAAGCCTATATACAGCAAATGGATAGCCAACATCAATGCAGAAAAACTCAAGGCAATCCCACTAAAATCAGGGAAAAGACAAGCTTGCTTACTCCCTACATGTCTCTTCAATATCATTGTAGAGGTTCTACCTAGAGAAAGAAGACAACTAAGGGAGAACAAAGTAATAAAAATTGAAAAGGAGAAGGTATAGTATTGAAATTCTCAGGTGAAATGGAAGTGTACATAAGCAACCCCAAAAATTCCAGCAGAGAACTCGTGTAGTTAATAAACTCCTTCACCAAAATGGCTGGACACAAAAAGTCAGTAGCCCTCAAGTATACAAATGACAAACAGTCTGAGAAAGACATTAGTGATACCACACCCTTCAAAATACCAACAAATAATATAAAGGATCTAGGGATAACTCTAACCAAGAAAGTCAAAGACTTGCATGACAAAAACATCAAGTCTCTGAAGAAATTGAAGAAGATAGCAGAAGATGGAAAGATCTCCCATGCTCATGGATCTATAGGAGTAACATGGTAAAATGGCTATCTTACCAAAGGCAATCTACATATTCAATGCAGTCCTCATAAAAATACCAACACAATTTTTCACAGGACTTGAAAGAACAATTCTAAACTTCATATGGAAAAACAAAAACCCGGAATAGTGAAAACAATGCTATACAATGATAGAACTTCTGGAGGCATACCTGACCTCAAGCTATATTACAGAGTGATAGTAACAAAAACTTCATGGTACTGGCATGGAAATAGAGTGGTTGATAAATGGAACTGAATCAAAGACCCAGAAGTAAACTCACACACCTATGCACACCTCATTTTTTACAAAGGATCAAAAACCATGCAATGGAAAAAAGACATCATCTTCAACAAATGGTGCTGGTCTAATGGATGTTTACATGTAGAAAATGCAAATAGATCCATATTTGTCATCCTGCACAAAACTCAAGTCCAAGTGTATCAAAGACCTCAGCATAAAACTAGATACACAAAATATGCAGGAGGATAAAATGGGGAAGAGTCTGGAACTCATTGGCACATGAGGCAATTTCCGGAACAGAACACCAGCAGCTCAGGCTCTAAGATCAATAATTAATAAATGGGACCTCTTGAAACTGATCATTTCTATGACACTATTGTGAATGGGAGTGTGTCTATGATCTCCTCTACATGTTTTAATTTTGCTTTTCAGGAAAATTTATTAATTTGTGCCAGTTGATTCTGCTGGTATACTGCTGCATTTGCTTTTTGTTCCTAGAAATGTTCTGAGAATTCTGGGATCTTTAATGTATTCTTCATGTCATCTACAAAATGGATATTTTGACTTCTCTCCCTACATGGATCCAGTCAATTTCCTTCTCTTCTGTTGTTCCAGCAAATCCTTTGGATACTATGTTGCAAAGGAATGTGGATAGTGGGCATCTTTGTCTCATTCTTGGCTTCAGGAGAACTGCATTTAGGATATTGTTTGCTGTGGGTTTCTAACCTGTATTATGTTAGGAATGCTCACTCTAATCCTGTTTTCCTAGGACTGTTATCATAAATGCATATTATTTTTACAGATACTTTTTTTCTGTATTTATTGAGATGAGTGTGTGGGTTTTGTCATTTATGTGGATTCTTATATTTATTGACTTGTGTTTGCTGAACCATCCCTACTTTTCAGAGATAAAGCCAAGTTGTTTGGGGTAGACTTTTTTTTTCTTGATGTATGCTTGTATTCTCTTTGCAAATATTTTATCTTTTTTGAGTCAACTCTCATCAGGAATATTGGCCTGTAGTTTTTCTTTTCTTTTTTTTTTTTTCTTCTTTTCTTTCCTTGTCTTTTCTTATTTCAGTTTTTGTTGAGTCAACACTTGGTTTTGGTGAAACAGTTACTCTTGATTTGTAAATTTTTTTTTCTTTTGAAACATATTGTTGGAAAGACTGGCTGTAGATCATTTTTGGATGTCTGGTAAAAGACATCAAGTCATAGACATTTCTTGGCTGAAAGGCTTTTTATTATTATTTAAGTGTCCTCATTTGTTATTGGTCTATTTGACTTCTTGGTTTAATTTTGTAATTTGGTACAATCTAGAAAATAATACAGGTCTTTTTGATTTTCCTACTTAATGGAGTACACATTTTAAAAAATCTCCTCTTACAATACACTGAATTCACTTGGTATCTCTTATAATGTTTCCCTCTTCATTTCTGATTTTGTTAATTTGGATCCTCTCTTTGTTTCTTTTGGTTTGTTGGGCCAAATGCTTGCCAATTTCATTCATTGGTTCTTTTTATTGTTTTCTTTGTTTCTGTTCTGTTCATTTCTGCTTGTAATATTATTTCTTCCTGTCAGCTGTGTTGTATTTGGTATTTTTCAACTTTTTGTGGTATATAATTATGACATTTATTTCTGCTGTTTGTTTCTAATTTTTTAATGTAGGTCCTTAGAGCTATAAATTTTCCTCATATGATTACTATCGATGTATCCCAGAAGTTTTTTTCTTATTGTTTTCATCGTCAAATAATTTCAGGAAGTTTTTACTTCTCCATTGATTTATTCTTTGACCCCATCATCATTCTGTAATGAACTGTTTAATCTGTGTGAGGTTTTGTATTTACTAGACATTTGCTTCTTATCACTTTAGCTTTTATTGCAGTGTGGTCAAATTGCATACAAGGAGTAATTTCAAAGTTTTTTTTTATTTCTAATGATTTGTTTTTCAGTTCAGGATACAGTTTATTTTAGAAAAGTTTCTGTGTGCTGCAGAGTAAAATGTGCCTTCTTTGTTGCTTGGTTAGAATATTCCCTAGGTATCTGTTAAGTCCATCATTTGATGTATGATGTTATACATTTATCTTAGATTTTTTTTTTTTTTTGGTCTGGATGACCTGTTTATTGAAAAATGTTTGGTATTGAAATCACTTAGTAATTATGGATTAGTGTTAATCTGTGAATTTTAATCCAGGAGTAGATCTTTTTAATGTAATTGGGTGTTCCAGACACTGATAAATATATATATTTAAGGTAGTAACATTTTCTGTTAACTGTTTCCTCTATTAGAATGAAGTCTCCCTTTTATCTCACCTAATCAGTTCTAGTTCAAAGTCTATTTTATCAGATGTTTGGATAGTGACTCCTACTTTCTTCCTGGTTCCATTTGATGGGGTTATTTTTCCCAATCCTTTTACTCTAAGGTGGTACCCGACTTTAAAAATAAGATATGTTTCTTATAAGCAACAGACAAATGTGTTTTGTTTCTTGATCCATTCACTCTCTGTCTGTTGAGTGCAGAACTGAGGACATGAAAGTTTTCCTTGAGAAATTGGCTATTCCTGTCCACTCTTTTCCTGGAATTAAGGAAGTTCACCTTTCCATTGGATAGGTTTTCTTTATTTGTGACTTGCACTTTTTCCCATAATGCTTTCAGTCCACTTTGTATTTGTTGTTCTGTATATTTAGTTTTTAACTACATAATGATGGGAATTCTTGTTTCTGCCATGTCTCTTTTGTAAACTGTGAGCATTTTGTATTTCTATGGGTGTGTATTTCTGTACTTTTCTCCTTGTGTTTGCCATTATTTTGCGATTGATTTTCCTCATCTGTGCCTGTAATTTCATGGTTTGAATTTTTTCTTGATATTCCACATCAACAATACTTTCCAGGCATGTACTTTATGAACTGAGCTAATACCCAGCCACAAGCCCAATTTCTACTGATAATACAGTTACGTTACCTCACTTTTGTGTGCTCTGTAAGAGAGATTAGTGTCCCCTAGTGTGTTTGGAGGAAGTGAAATTTTATTAATTTATAAAAAGAGCTGTTAATACCCAGGTAAGACCTTGAAGCCACTGTCAAGTAAGCAGGGAGGCCACAACAGATGTTTTGGAAACAGGAAGGATACTTTGGTCAATGTTTTTCTATTTGTTTTAAATGGAATATTTTTATTGTTACTTATGTTTTGTTCACAAGGTTTGCATCAGTTAATCCACTCACAGAGGCATGGCCTGGGGAGAAGAGCTCATACACAGAAACCTAGAGCTCAGCTGTTACTACTCTACTGTTCTGCTGGAATTAGGAGAGTTCACTTTTCCATTTGATAGTATCACTTTCTAACAACCTCAAGAACAAAATTTCCTTCTCCAGATGACAAGATAATATCATCTAGAGGGAGTTGAGCTGATGACATATCTTCCTTATAACTATTTCTTAGGGCCTCGTTCTACATGGATGTTTGTCAAAGGCCCAGACCGGTGAGTGTTTCTTATTTTCTTCATTAACAGTGAGAGCTGTAAGTAGGTGGTAGAAATAAGCAGATTTATCTGTAAGAAATGAGTAGAGAATTCTCTGTTTAGAGTATTATGTTAAGCCTTACTGTATAATAAGCATAAAATGGATTTTTGTAGATTAAAAATATCACTGAAATGATGACTAAAAGAACATAGATTTCACTTACTATGGTCTCTGATGATAACATATGTGACAGTAGAAGGGCACTATTGAAAATCAGACAAGGCCTAGCAGAAGGGTGAATAGAGAGACAGGAAAGGCTAATAGGATGAATGTCATCAATGGCTATCATATATGGAATGAACATATTATGAAACCCATTTTTACAATAAATGTACCTTTATATATATATGAAAAATAGCTCCAGATGCAATACTTTAAAGAACTATCTGACATAAGAGTCTCCTGGGTGTGTACTCTAATAATTCTAAGAATATTATTCCATCTAGGTATTGCCAACTGTCTTAGTTTATCATCCATTTAAGAAAACAGTGAAGTAACTTAGAGGGTGAAAAACAAAGAGCAGACATTTAATGGTTTGCAGGAGTATATTTATTATATTAAGGTACATTAAATTTTATTTTGTATTTTTGATTTTCCTATTTTTCTCAAGTATGGCTGTATGTATTTAATTACATAAAACATAAGTTAAAAATATTCAATTGATATAATCAATTCAGTGTTTCTCAGTAATGTGTGTGTCTGTAAAGTTTGCATGTACTTGGGGAAACTTAAGAAAGTTGCAGCTGAAGTCCTAGGAAAACACAAGATAATGCTGACATTATGGAGGCTTTACAAAATTTAGATAGATTTGTTTATTTTATTGCAATGATTTCTGATAATATTTATCTTTTTGGAGTCATTCACTAATTTATTAAATAAATATAAATTTATTTTTACAAAAATGTAAACTAGATACTTTCCAGAAGGTGTTTTAGAGTTTTGATTAAAATGTAATCAATTTTAATATTTCCCTTTTTATAAAATGACATGTATAATATGGCTGCTGAGAAAATATGAGTAAGCTTTCCATTACCAGTGAGAAAAATGTTTTTAAATCTTGAATAGTATAAAATTATTTAAAGTAAAATCCCTAAGGTTTTCTCCATTACTTACAAAATGAAATTTTTCATTAAAATATACATTCACAAAGAAATACCAAAGAAATTTATGCACAGGTGATGAATATCACAGGTCCATTTTTATTTTGCTGGAATATCATTTGCTAATGTAGATAAGAGAATCAAATGGAC
>NW_026590378.1:45233-54070 GCF_907164565.1 Psammomys obesus
GAGCTTAAAAAATACATGATCTATGCTTTCTTATGTATTTGGTCTTTGAATTTGTCCTTCAATAGTAACCTGATCTTCTTTGTTGGTGGTTTTACCAATGTGAGTGAGAAAAACCAGATGAAGGTCACTGAATTCTGCGTAGTCTTCCAAATGAACTATGTCATCAGAAGATTGATATTAACAATGACAACATCCAAAGGTGTGTTTCTTGTAGCAGTAATGCTGACCACAAGAGCATACATGGTGATAATCTTGTTCAGACATCAGAGGCAATGCAAGCATCTTCATAGCATCAGCCACCTGAGAGAGTCCCCTGAGAAAAGGGCCACCCAGACCATCTTGCTGCTGGTATTTTTCTTTGTGGTCATATACTGGGTGGACTTCATCATTTCATCTACCTCATTCCTTGTGTGGATGTATGACCCAGTCATCCAGACTATTCAGAAATTTGTGATGAATGCCTACCCCACCATTACTCCTTTGGTACATATCATTTCTGATAAGAGAATCATCAATGTGCTAAAATCTTGCAGTTAAAATGCTACTAGATTATGTCAGAGGCAGTCCCTCTTCCCATTACTATGTAACCCACTTGGACACTGAACTGCCATGGGCTACACCTGTGCAGGGGTTCCAGGTCATCTCCACAAATAGTCCTTGGTTGGAGTATGATTTTCTGGGAAGTTACCTGTGTTCAAATTATCTTGTTCTGTTGCTCTCCTTGTGGAGTTCCAGTCCCCTCCAGCTCTTACTATTTCCAACTTCTTACATAAAATTCCATTCACTCTGCCCATCAGTTGGCCATCAGGCTCAGCATCTGCTCTGACATAATCTGATTGGCCTGCTCGTTGATCACTTTCCCCTGAGGGGAGAGCAGCCTTACCAGGCCACAGTAGAGGACAATGCAGCCACTTTTGATGAGAACTGATAGACTAAGATCAGAAAGAAGAGGAGAACCTCCCCTATCAGTGGACTTGGGGAGTGGCATGCATGCAGAAAGGGGAGGGAGGGTGAAATCGGGAGGGGAGGAGGGAGGGGCTTATGAGGGGATACAAAATGAATAAAGTGAATTAATAAAAAATTAAAAAAAAAAGAAAGACTCCACCCACCAGGGAGGCTCAGCAGAGGCTCCACACAAAGACCAACAGAGCCAATAAATCTGGGCCCAGGGCAGCCTGTAGATTTGAACCAACCAAGGACCATGCATGGAGAGAATCTAAACCCCCTACTCAAATGTAGCAGATAGGCAACTCAGTCTCTAAAAAAAAAAAAAATGCTACTAGAATTTTTAAAAGATTTTTTCTTTTAAAAATAATGAATTCGTTTTTATTTATATATTGTGCCAGCATGTATGTATGTGCGCATTCCAGGCGACCTCAGAGTTTTGAAGAGTATAAAGCAAGCCTCAATAGATACAAGAAAATTGAAATAGCCCCTTGTATTTTATCAGATCTCCTTTGATTAAAGCTGGAACTCAGTAACAACAGGAAGAACAGAAAGCCTATGAACACATGGAAACTGAAAAACCTTTCTACTCAAGGACCACTGGGTCAGGGAAGAAATAAAGAAAGAAACTAAAAAATTCCTAGAATTCAATGAAAAAGAAGACACAACATAGCCAAACTTATGAGACACAATGAAAGCGGGCCAGGAGGGAATTCATAGCACTAAGTCCCTTTTTTCAGAAACTGTAGAGTTCTTATGCTAGCATATTAAAAGCATACCTTAAAGCTCTAGAATAAAAAGAAGCCAACATACCCAAAAGAAATAGATGGCCTGAAATAATTAAACTCAGGGCTGAAGTCAATAATTTAGAAACAAGTAGAATAACAGAAAGAATTAATGAAGCCCAGAGCTGGTTCATTGAGAAAACAAACAAGATAGAGAAACCCTGAGTCAAACTAACTAAAAGGCAAAGGGAGAATATCCAAATTAACAAAATCAAAAATGAAAAAAAGCCCTTGTTCCACAAAATTGATAACCTTTGTATTTGTTTTGTTTTTTATTTTTTTTTATTTTTTTTTTTTTGTTTGTTTGAGGGACTTTTAATAACTGCCACTATTTCCTTAGGGGTTACAGGACTATTTAGTTTGCCTGCCCTTAATTTAACTTTGGTAAGTCCTATTTATCAACAAACGTATACTCTTTGTTTAGATTTTCCAATTTCATAGAATATAGGCTCACAGCTAAACATTGGGTGATGTGTAGGGGACCTTGTGGAAAAAATGGGGGGAAAGGGAAAAGGACCTGGAAGTGACAGTTGCTTCGCAAAAAGACCAATATAGGCAACTAACCAGGACCCAGAGGGGCTTGCTGGTACTGAAGCAACAATCATCAGGAACTGGACCTAGGACCCCTACAAAGATTTAGCTTATGTTAGGCTTTGGCCTCATGTGGGTCTTCTAGTAAGGGAAGTAGAGACTGCACTGGACACACACTCACTTGTCCTCTGTCAGATATAGGGTTGGTGAAGAGCATTTCCCAGTCTGTAGGCTGTCGTTTTGTTCTGATGACTGTGTTCTTTGCTTTACTGAAGCGTTTCAGTTTCATGTGGTCTCATATGTTGATTCTTGATCTTAAAGCCTGTGCTTTTGGTTTTCTGTTCAGGAAGATGTCTTCTGTGCCCATGAGGTCAAGGTGGGTGGGGTTGTAAGGAGGTGAGAAAGAGGAGGAGAGGGAGATAGATAGATAGATAGATAGATAGATAGATAGATAGATAGATAGATATAGAGAAATTCCTAAGGCTTTCCAAGAACTCAAGTTCCAGAAGAAAGGTAAATATCCTAATTATCACTTCCAGAAGTTTAGAGGCCACCTAGGACATACCTCCTTTTGGGTATTAAAATCACCTACTGTCAATGGATTGATGTTAATCTGTGTCTTTTAATCCAGTTGAAAAATTATTTGAGTTGAAATTGGGTGTCCCTTAATTTGATACAGATTGTTTTAGGGTGGTAATGTCTTCTTGGCCAACTCTTCCCTTGATTAGAATGAAGTTTATCTCTTCTGATTAGGTTTAGTCCAAAGTCTATTTTGTCAGATGTTAGGAAAAGGTCATCTGCCTTCATCCTTGTCCCACAGTAGCACTTTTGTCTATTCTTTTACTCTGTGGTGCCTCTCTTAAGATGTGTTTCTTGAAGGGAGAAGATAAAGAGAATTTATTTCTTGATCCATTCGGTTAGTCTGCAACTTTTGAGTAGAGAATTTGTGCCATTCATGTTTAAATAGTTACTGAAATATGTGTTTTAGCTTTGGTCAACATGCTGTTGATTTTTTTTTTTCACTGTGACTTTATGTCTGAACACTTTTGGCTCATATTTTTCACAGCCTCTCTGCTATGCTTATTATTTTCTTCCATTCCAAATTATGTTTTCTGTATTACCTTAGGTTTGGTTTGTTGAATACAATTTTTTTAGGCTGTCTATGATGTTGAAAATTGTTCCTGTTCTTTCAATCATAGCAGTAGTTTTGCTGGGTATACTATTTAAATTGGGTATAATTTTGGACTTGGGATGTATTGCTTCTGGCTCTTCTGGCTTATAAAGTTTAGCTTGAGAAATCAGCTGTTCTTTCTCCATGGGATTAGTGAAGTTCACTTTTCCATTTGACGGGTTGTCTTTATTTGTGATTTGCAGTTTTTCTCTTAGAGACTTTCATTCCCTTTTTTTTGTTTTGTATGCTTAGTGTTTTAATGTAATGGAACTTTTTGTTTCTTTGTAAACTCAGTTATGTTATGTAAATATGTTTTTGTTTTAATTCCAAGTGGGATTTCCGTTGGGCTTTAGTATGTCTGCAGCTGGTAATTATCTCATGCAGGGCATCACCTTGGCAGCTGGTAAATGCCTTCATTGTGTGGTACAGAGAGGGGTGTGGTCTAGACCTCTGAGAATATAATCATGAGAGCCCAGAAAAAGAAAGTGTGGCATGCGATGTTGGCATGTGGCAAGTGGCAGTTTGAAGACACCAGAGATGAATGATGTGGCTTTTGGAGCAGACAAAACCACTTTGGGCTGCAGTGGCTTGGAGGAGACTGCTGGCTTTGTTTGCTGTTGATGGAGATTGGTATAGCACTAATAGAACCAATCAACCATAAACAGCTAGGAGAAAGAATTCAAGGGGTCTGTACCTCTTCACTCCAGTAACCTTCTCTCTCCTACCTAGGGTTGGGAGGTTGGGGAAAAGAGACTTAAAGAACCACACACACACACACACACACAAAATAATATTTTAAAAAGGATAGCTCCATTTTTAAAAAAAATATTTATTTATCTTTATTTTATTTGCATTAGTGTGAAGGTTTCAGATCCTTGGAATGGGCATTACAGACAGTTGTGAGCTGCCAGGTGGGTGCGGAGAATTGAACCCAGGTCCTTTGGAAGAGCAGAAAGTGCTCTTAACCAGTGAGCCATATAAGATGCGTAAAAAATTTGCTTCTGTGCTTGTCTTTTTGTGTGCTTCTTGTATTTGTATTAGCGAGTGTTTGGGCAGTTTTCTTGTATGACCTTATTGAAAGTCTTGTGTTTGACATTGATGTGGGTTTCTCCTTCCTCACCTGTACCTATAATTTGAGAGTTTACTTTTTTTATGGTGTCCCACATACACAATACTTTCTAGACAAACACTCTACCAACTGAGCTATATTTCCAGCCCCATAGCAAGATTTCTGCTGATAATACACCTGCATTACTTCAAATCTGTGTGCTCTACAAGAAAGACTACTTTGTCCAAATGTGTTTGGAGGAGGTGACATTTTCTTAATTTTAGCAAAAAAGCTGTTACATTCTAAGTGGGACCCTGAAGCCACTGTCAAGCATGGAAGCCATAACAAATGTTTTGGAAGCTGGAATGATACCTTGGGGAAAACTGAAATGCTTTCTACTTCTTTTAAATGGAATATTATTATTGTTACTTTTCTTTTGTTCACAAAGTTAGGATCAGTCAATCCACATAGACAGGTGTGTCCTGGGGAGAATATCTCACACATGGAAACCCAGAGCACAGTTGTTCCTATTGTAATGTTCTCTTGAAATTAGGAAAGTTCACTTTTCCATTTGATGGCACCACTTTCTAACAATCTCAAGGTCAGAACTG
The DNA here is from genome assembly GCF_907164565.1 of Psammomys obesus. Classification (NCBI taxonomy): domain Eukaryota; kingdom Metazoa; phylum Chordata; class Mammalia; order Rodentia; family Muridae; genus Psammomys; species Psammomys obesus. The sequence continues at coordinate 50,325 of NW_026590378.1, forward strand.
CCTTCTCCAAATGACATGATAATTGGGGGTCTAGAGGGGGATGAGTTAATGACATTTCTTCCCTATAAGTACTTCTTAGGGCTTCACTCTCCATGGATGTTTATGGGAGGGCCAGCTGGGTTAGTGTTTCTTTTTCATTTCCTTAATACTAAGAGCTGAAAGTACGTGATTGAATGAAGCAGGAGTTTCTGTAGCAAGTGATTTGAGAATTCTATGCTTCTGATATTTCTTTGAACCATAGTTTATCATAAGAAAACACACCAGATGATTCTAGACATAATGACAGCAGTATAATGATTTATAAAAACACATAAATTTCGAGGCGGGGCAAGATGAGGACTCTCATTCTGAGGAGCAGCACAGCAGGATTGGCACAGTGACCAGCAATCAGAACTCGCGGCCATAAAACACAAGTGGTTGTGTTTCTCAGGTGAGAGGATACCCCACGGTGGGGGATTCAATCAGCTTTAACTCACCTGGCTAAACCGCGGAAGAGATCTCGGTTCCGCCAGGTGCTTGGTCACCAGCCCAGAGCTACCCGCCAGCGTGATCTGTTCACGGTCCCAGACTGAACTGTGGGCCCACAACACCATAGACTGGATTTCCCAGTCGAGAGATAACCCCACGGAGCAGAAAACAATTGGGACCGACCTCAGGTTACCCAGACATCCCCTGGAAAAGACTCGGGTTCCGCGGGTGCCCCAGGAGCCAGCCCGGACCCAGAGCCGGGACAAAGGCGCCTGCACGGAGCCCTGTCTGCGCGCGTGATTTGCCGCCTCAGATAGAACTGTGGGCACCAGGGCACCAGGGCACCAGACTGCGTGTCTCTGGCAGGAGGAAACCCCCAGCGGAGGGGGTCAGCAGCTCTAACGCTTAGGACACCCAGCACCAAAACACTTCCTGGACTCACGCAGACTCTAGTGCAGGCAGAAGCGCTGTGCTCTGCTGCCATTGTTGAGTTCCCCTGGGGCACTGGGACACACAGCTGCATCCTCGGACCTGCAGGAGCTGAAGAGCCATTACAGCAGCCCTCAGATACTGTGCCAGGGATCGGCCAGTTGTCCCTGGCTGGACTGCCAAAACTGTGGGAATCCCTGATCCTTCAGGGGGGCTGCACCCACAGCGTCTGGACCAGAGTGGTGCCTACAGCCGCCATCCCAGACAGAGACACACAGATTCTGGTCCAGAGTGAGGCACCCAGCCTCCAGACCAGAGCAGTGCCCCCAGGCGCCAACTCAACCTAGGTGCACATTCTCCAGGTCCAGAGCAGAGCAATCAGCCTTTGGCCCAGAGACTTGCTGAGTGCACCTCCCACTTTCTCAGACAGAACTGTGCGCCCCAGGATAACAGACTGAGTTTCCCTGTTGGGAGAAAACCCCACAGCTAGGGAATCAGCCGTTTCTTCAAGAGGACTGTACATGAAAATTTAGTGAGCAGCAGCACACTAAATTTATAACAAGAAACCCAGCAGTGGGGCAGCTGTCTTGAGAAATTTTATGGGTAAGAGGAGATCCCCCCCCCGCCTAACATAGACCACAGCTACTATTCAGGGCTATAAACCTGAGGTGAGCAGTGGCAATCCGGAGAAACACTGGCCATACAGTGACCATAACCAAAAAGCAGAGAAGGACAACTTCAGGAAAAATCATCTTCCGGCCAAGGGGATACTTCCTACCTCAGTACTCCAGGAAGCACAGAAACTAACAGCCAACACCTAAATCAGCCCAATGGGTAGAGGTCAGCGTAAAGGCTCAACCAACAAAAGACAGAGCAATATGGCATCTCCAGAACCCAGCCATCCAGGGGCAAACAGCCCTGAACAACGCAGCATAATAGAAAATCAAGAAGATGACCTTACATCTATGTTGATGAAGAGAATAATAGAGGAAACAGATAAAATACGTAAAGAATTAGAGGAAGATAAAACCAAACAGATCATGGCTATCTGTAAAGAAATGGAGGAAGTTAAAGACAAGCAGATTATGGCCATCCGTGAAGAAATACGGGAAGATGCAGCCAAACAGCTTGTGGCCTTCAGAGAAGAAATAATTAAATCACTGAAAGAAATCAAAGAGACAGAGTTGAAGGAACTAAAAGAAAAAGAGGAAAATACAAGCAGACAGGTGAAGGAAGTAAACAAAACAACTCAAGACCTGAAGATAGAACTAGAAAAATTAAAGAAAACACAAATGGAAGAAATAAGTGAGAGGAAGAATTTAGGGAAGAAAACGCGAACTACAGAGGTAAGTATAACCAACAGAATACAAGAAATGGAAGAAAGAATCTCAGGTGTAGAAGATACAATGGAAGAAATCGATGTATCTGTCAAAGAAAATGTTAAATCCAAAATATTCCTGACACAGACCGTCCAAGAAATCCAAGACAATATGAAAAGACAAAACCTAAGAATAATAGGAATAGAGGAAAAAGAAGACTCCCTTCTCCAAGGCCCAGAAAATATTTTCAACCAAATCATTGAAGAAAATTTCCCCAAGTTAAAGGAGAAGCCAATAAGGATACATGAGGCCTACAGAACACCCAACAAATTTGACCAGAAAAGAAAATCCTCCTGCCACATAATAATCAAAACAGTAAGTATACAGAACAAAGAAAAAATACTAAAAGCTGCAAGGGAAAAAGGCCAAGTAACATATAAGGGCAAACCCATTAGAATCACACCTGACTTTTCAACAGAAACTATAAAAGCCAGAAGGGTCTGGACAGATATCATGCAGACCCTAAGAGAACACAGATGTCAACCCAGGCTACTATACCCTGCAAAACTGTCAGTCCTCATAGATGGAGAAAACAAGATATTCAATGACAAAAACAAATTTCAACAATACCTACACACAAATCCAGCATTACAGAAGATACTGGAAGGGAAAATACAACCCAAGAAAATTAGCTTCTGTCAAGAAAACACAGGAAATAATTAACCTTACTACAGCAAAACAAAAAGCAACCAAGCACACAACCATATGAACACAGCCAACATCAAAATCAAAGGATCTAACAGCCACTGGTCATTAATCTCTCTCAACATCAATGGACTCAACTCTCCAGTAAAAAGACACAGATTAACAGAATGGATACGTAAACAAAACCCAGCAATATGTTGCATACAAGAAACACATCTAAGACACAAAGATAGACATTACCTGAGAGTAAAAGGTTGGAAGACAACTCTCCAAGCAAATGGACCCAAGAAAAAAGCAGGAGTAGCCATTCTAATATCTGATAAAATAGACTTTCAACCAAAATTAATAAAAAGAGATGAGGAAGGACACTTCATACTCATCAAGGGAAAATTCCACCAGGAAGACATCACAATCCTGAACATCTATGCCCCAAATGCAAGGGCACCCACATTTGTAAAAGAAACATTGATAAAATTTAAACCACATATAGATCCCAACACATTAATAGTGGGAGACTTCAACACCCCACTCTCAACAAAGGACAGGTCAACAAAACAGAAATTAAACAAAGAAACAATATCTCTGACAGAGGTCATGAATCAAATGGACCTCACAGACATCTACAGAACTTTACACCCAAACACAAAAGAATTTACCTTCTTCTCAGCACCTCATGGAACCTTCTCCAAAATAGACCATATAGTTGGTCACAAAGCAAGCCTCAACAGATACAAGAAGACTGAAATAATCCCTTGTATCCTGTCTGATCACCATGGAATAAAGCTGGACTTCAACAACAACAGAAATAGCAAAAAGCCTACACAC
>NW_026590379.1:0-2746 GCF_907164565.1 Psammomys obesus
AATCAGTGTTCACATATTGAGAAATATATGTTTGAAACCAGAAAGTTGTTGAATTTGGGGCTGAAATCTGAGCACTTTCCAAGAAAACTTTGTTAGCATAGTGGGTAAAACAGCTAGATGAAAGGGAAAATAATCTCTCCTATCTTGGGCATATAGTTTTTAAGATACATGGATATTATTCTCTTGTATAATAACTCAAAGCATACCTCTCTGTCATGATAACTTTGTTTCTTTGGGGGAACGGTACTGACTATTGCTAACATGAGCAGTTTTTCATGAAACAACTGTTAAGAATTAGATCACAGGTTCTAGAGAAATCAAGACAGAACACTTCCTGAAACCATTAGTCTAGCATGAAAACATAATGATCATTTTAAAATACCTTTACAGTGGAGCCTGGAATGGAGAACCTTTCACTGGGCACAAAATTATCCTTTTCTTTCCTGGTACTAACCAAAATGGCTACAGCAGTTTGCAGATGAAGCACTGAAGTGTAAACATTCTATAGTAGTCAGGGGGAGAAACCACTGTGATGTCAACATTTCAAGGCTCAAGCCATAACTGACAAAGGGACACATGCATTTCAAATTTTGACTTTAAGACATTGATTAAAAAAAAAAAAATGAACCACATGTGTTTCGAAGAAATAACATATTCAAAACTGTGTGTGTGTGTGTAATAAATATATGATATAGACGATAGAGGATAGATGTTAGATAGAAAGATAACTGTAATGATATCAGCGCAACAATAGGAGGAATACTTATATAGGGTCAAATAGGAGGAATACTTGTATAGGGTTAAATAAATGGGGAGGACTAGGGGAGGGGTGTAGGGGGAGAAGAGGGAAGGAGGGTGAGATTGGGAGGAGATGAGAGAGGGAGCCACAGCCACAATATAGTTTAAATAAATTGAAATAAACAATAATAATAATAATATTTAAAAGACAGTAATGTAAAAATATCATGAAATTTATATTCATCTCCAAAGATTATCAATTCCTCTTAAAGGCCCAGGTGAAAAAAGGCAGCATGCAAAATCATTAAAACTGTGAACCTTGGCATCTAACACACGCAAAAATCATAGAATACTTTAAAGATGAATGTGCTTTACAGAGATATGGTTAGAAAGCTTCATACACAGAGAAGTCAGAAAGCTTGGAAGAGTGGAGAGGAGTGCACATGCTTATTAGTATATAGTAAATTTTATATATTAATCCTAGATAGACAAAGAATTGTAACTGAAACATGGGAGATGCTCGGTACATTTATTAATAAAAGATGTAGTATACTTTGGACATATTAATAATCATGGACAAATCACTCAAAATTAGAATTACTGTCTTTATGGTGACTGTATTTGTTGATAGTAATAATTTTTTACTTCTGCAAAATGTGTAATTTCATTAATACATGTAATTATACAGTTCTCATTAAGATAGCACAATTCTACCAGACTGTTGGGTTCTTCATAAAGATATTCTGCCGAATAATTATGATTTTAATAATATGACACATTTGAGTATGGGAAATAAAAACACATTAGAAGGAAATCCCTAGAGTGGCATGTGATAACTAAACTTTTTTTTTAAACTTTCTAAAAGGACATAATAGGTGTGAAGAGTGTAATCAGGCTTTGCTAATAGTTTAAACTTGTTAGGTTCCCGGAAGTGTAATTATCCAAAAATGTCAGTCCTGGATCTGCTCAACACGCAGTATCAAAGGAATTCTGGTGATTAGAAACGAACAACAACAAAAACAAACAAGCAAACACACATACCAAAAACAGCATTCATCCAGAATTAGTGAAATAGTCCTTGTCCAGCAAAAACCATTTTTCTTGCTCTGACAAAAGGAACATACTGCTCTCTACTGAACTGTGGCTCCTATCAGGATATCAACACCCATGGTGGCTTCCAGGCTGCCTGAAGGGGGAGTAAATGTACTCGCTACACACCTCAAAACACCCATCTAGATTCCTGTGCCTTCCCTGACAGCCTCATCTCTTTCTTCACTATCCTAATTTTCTTAATATTCAAGAAATTACCCTATCTTTCTTTCCACCATTTAATTAATTTCATATCTTCATCACAGGCCCCCATCCCTTCTCTCCTCACAGTCCCACCATCATTATTCCCTCCCCCATGACTTCATTCTCTTCAGAGAGGTTCACTATGTGTACCTACCCACCCTGACATATCACATGAGGCAGGACTAAGAGCATCCTCTCTCAATAAGGACAGGCAAGATAGCCCAGCTAGGGGAAAGGGAACTAAGGGCAATCAACAGGGTTAGTGAAAGCTCTCAGTCCAATTGTTAGGGGACCCGCATGTTGACCAAGCTGCACATCTGCTATGTAAGTGAAGGGGGACCTAGGTCCAGCCTGTGCATTGAAGAAAGCATACTTTGTCTCTGTCTAAGCTATCTCTACTTTTCTCCTAATATTCTCTATTCTCTTCTAGACAGTCTTGGTCATATCAAGTCTGCTTCTTTTTCTCTGTGCTATGAACTCTTCCAGGTGCCTCTGAACATTTTTCCTTTCTCATCCATAATAAAATTGCTCACTGTAATAATGGACCAGCTGCTATTTTGCTTGTTTCTCTGCTGTCCCTGCTCATACAATTTGAATATTTAAAGTATACATTTTATTAAGTGAATATTACAATGCCCAAGACATGTTACTTCATTTAAGGAGCCCCGGTCCTAGTGCAGGTGGCTCCTCCTCACATGCTGCAGAGGCCCTAGAT
>NW_026590380.1:0-3605 GCF_907164565.1 Psammomys obesus
TAATTGGCACCACAGTCTTATGTCAGTGGCAGGACCACAAGTTTCTCTTGCCAGAGATAAAGATAATGACTCTAATTTTAGCAAGCAGGAACTTTCTTCAAGTCCTGGAAGGAATGGGGTTTTTGGCCAAATGCCAGCTGTGGGAAAATGACTCTTTTGGAGGACCATTCACTGGGCTCAATGCAAGAAGACAGAAATCCCAACCTTAGACCCTGTGATTCTCCTCATTCCAAGCTTTTTCTTGAAATTTTCTGTGATTGTCCTGTGTGCCTCTGAGGGGCATCCTTGGTGAATCACATGACTCGGGTAGAACCTGGAGAGTTCTGTTGTTTGGGAGGCTTGGATTGACCAAGGTGCTATAAGCCCTGTCCCAGTGACTTCGATGTCAGGTTCCTCAGACTTCATAGAGGTGGGGTGGAGAGCCTGGCATTGTGTCTCTTCTGGCTTCCTGGATGGCAATTGAGGCATTCCCTTGGCCTTTGACTTTGAGGCTGAGGCTCTGCTGATGCCCTGCTCCATTTCTGGGCATGAAACCTCCAGCCCTTGTGCTGGTCCAGTGGTCTGAGCTTTTCTTCAGTGTCCTCTTCTGCCCTCTACTGCTTGTGCAGCTGTGACACCGGCTTCTCGGTTGTATTCTTAATACCCCTGCACAGGTGTAGCCCATGGCAGTTCAGTGTCCAAGTGGGTTACATAGTAATGGGAAGAGGGACTGCCTCTGACATAATCTGATTGGCCTGCTCGTTGATCACTTCCCCCTGAGGGGGGAGCAGCCTTACCAGGCCACAGTAGAGGACAATGCAGCCACTTTTGATGAGAACTGATAGACTAAGATCAGAAAGAAGAGGAGAACCTCCCCTATCAGTGGACTTGGGGAGTGGCATGCATGCAGAAAGGGGAGGGAGGGTGGGATCGGGAGGGGAGGAGGGAGGGGCTTATGGGGGGATACAAAATGAATAAAGTGTAATAAATAAAAAATTAAAAAAAATAGTTGGCCACTGTCATTTTCCCGACCCCCCACTTATACTTCCTGTTGTCAGTTCTGAGCATCCATAGTATGAACTTGTGAGCCTCAGAGCAATAGCTCATTACTTCCCTAGCCAGAAACATCTGCTTCCTTCCTTATGGGCAGAGCCAGAACCTGCTGACTTGGAACCCAAACCAAGTAATAAGCTAGCCCTCTCATTCTCTCCTGGTTTTTAGAGACAGGATTTCTCTGTGTAGCCTTGACTGTCCTGAGTTCACTTTGTAAGCCAGGCTGGCCTCGAACTCACAGAGATGCACCTGCCTCTTTCTGCCTCCCTGAGTGCTGGGATCACAGGAGTGTGTCACTGACCCCAATGCCTTCTTTTTTTTTTATATACTCCAGAAGTCTGACCATGGAAGTACATAGCCCACTTCTAGTGGCTGTCTTTCTTCTGTTCATTCCCTTTGTAGTCATCCCACATGTATGTTCATCACTCTTTCCCCCGAATCCCACCCTCTCTTCCTCTTCTCCATTCATTCCCCTCCCTCAGTCCACTAACAGGGGATGTCCTCCTCCCTTTCCATCTGATCCTAGTCTATCAGTTCTCATCAGACAAGGCTGCATTGTCTTCCTCTGTGGCCCGGCAAGGCTGCACCCCCCTCTTCCAACTGAGGGTGAGGTGATTAAAGAGCAGGCCAATCAGTTTATGTCAGAGACAATCCCTGATCCCATTACTAGGGAACCCACTGGGATACTGAGCTGCCACGGGTTACATTTGTTCAGGGGTTCTAGGTTATCTCCATGTATGGTACTTGGTTGGAATATAATTCTCAGAAAATACCAAGATTTTTTGGTTCTGTTGTTCTCCTTGTGGTGTTCCTGTCCTCTCCAGGTCTTTCTATCTTCCCCTTCTTTCATAAGATTCCCTGCACTCTGCCCAAAGTTTGGCTATGTGTCTCAGCATCTGCTTTGATACTGTGCAGGTGAGAATCTATCAGAGATTCTTTGTGGTAGGCTCCTGTCCTGTTCCTTGTTTCCTCCTCTTCTGATATCCATCCTCTTTGCCTTTCTGAATGAGGATTGAGCATCGCTCCTAGAGTTCTTCTTCTTGATTGGCTTCTTTAGGTGTACAGATTTTAGAATGTTTGTCCTATATTATATGTCTAATATAAACTTATGAGTGAATATATACCTGTGTGTCTTTCTGCTCTGGGATACCTCACTCAAGATGATCTTTTTTAGTTCCCATCATTTGCCTGCATATTTCATGACTTCCTTGTTTTTAATTGCTGAGGTTTTTTTTTTTTTTTTCCATTGTGTAAATGTACCACGATTTCTGTATCCATTCCTGAACTGAGGAACATCTGGGTTATTTCCAGCTCTTGGCTATTACAAAAAAAGCTGCTATGAACATGATTGAGCAAATGTCCTTGTTGTGTGCTTGAGCATCTTTCAGATATATGCCTGGGAGTGGTACATCTGGATCTTGAGGTAGGACTATTCCTAATTGTCTGAGAAAGCACCACATTGATTTCCAAATTGGTTGTACAAGTTTACATTTCCACTAGCAATTGTAGGAAGGTTTCCTTTTCTCCACATCCTCTCCAGCATGTGCTGTCACTTGAGTTTTTGATCTTAGCCATTCTGATGGGTGTAAAGTGAAATCTCAGGGTCATTTTGATTTCCCTGTTGACTAAGGACATTGAGCATTTCTTTAAGTGTTTCTCTCCCATTTTATATTCCTCTATAGAGAATTCTCTGTTCAGCTCTACACCTCATTTTTTAATTAGATTACTTGATTTGTTGCTTTTTAACTTGTTGAGTTCTTCATATATTCTGGACATTAGCCTTCTTTCAGATATAGGGTTGGTGAAGATCCTTTCCCGGACTGTAGGCTGTCATTTTGTTATTATGACAGTATCCTTTGCTTTAGAGAAGCTTTTCAGTTTCATGAGGTCCCATTTATGATTGTTGATCTTAGAGCCTGTGCTGTTGGTTTTCTGTTCAGAAAGTTGTCTCCTGTGCCAATGAGTTTAAGGCTCTTCCCCACTTTTTCTTCTAACAGGTTTACTGTGTCTGGTTTTATGTTGAGAGCTTTGATCCACTTGGACTTGAGTTTTGTGTAGGGTGATAAATATAGATCTATTTCTATTTTTTTACATGGAGACATTCAGTTAGAACAGCACCATTTGTTGAAGATGCTATCTTTTTTTCCATTGTATAGTTTTTTCTTCTTTATAAAAAAATAAAGTGTCTGTAGGTGTGTGGGTTTATTTCAGGGTCTTCTTTTCAATTCCATTTTCCAGTCTGTTTCTTTTCCAGTACCATGCAGTTTTTATTACTGTTGCTCTATAGTACAGCTTGATATCAGGGATGGAGTTACCTCCAGAAAATCTTTTATTGTAGAGGATTGGTTTAGAACTTCTGGATTTCTTATACCATACGCAGTTGAAAATTATTCTTTCAAGGTCTGTAAAGAATTGTATAGTAATTTGATGGGAATTGCATTGAAACTGTAGATTGCTTTTGGTAACATGTCCCTTTTTACTCTGTTTTTTTTTTCTTGTTGAAATGTTAATTGACTTGTGTTTGTCTTTTTTTTAATTTTATTTTTCTCATTAGTTATATTTTGTTAATTCTG
>NW_026590381.1:0-7113 GCF_907164565.1 Psammomys obesus
CCTGACTCAGATGTAACCCATAGACTCAGTCTCCAAGTGGGTTCCCTAATAAGGGGAACAGAGGTTTTCTCTGGCATGACCTCAGTGATAGGCTCTCTGATAACCTCCTTCTGGCGAATGCAGCCTTGCCAGGCCACAGAGGAAGACAATGCTAACCAGTCCTTATGAAACCTGATAGACTAGGGTCAAATAGAAGGGGGGGAGGACCTCCCCTATCAATGAACTAGGGGAAGGGCATATGGGGAGAAGATAAAGAGAGGGTGGGGTTGGAAGGAGATGAAGGAAGGAGCTATAGTTGGGTTACAAATTGAATAAATTGTAATAAATGATAATAATTAAAAAGATTTCAAAATAAACCAGATACATTTAACCTGACAGAAGAGAAACTGGGAAAAAGCCTTCAACATAATTCCACAGGGGTTGATTGTCTGAACAGAAAGGCTATACCAGTGAGAATAAGATCAACAACTGAGAGGCAAGATGGTGGCACCGGGAGGACTCTCATTCTGAGCAGCAGCAGCAGGATCAGCACAGTGACCAGCAATCAGAACTCGCGGCCATAAAACACAGTCATTGTGTTTCCCAGGTGAGAGGATACCCCACGGTGGGGGATTCAGTCAGCTTTTAACTCACCCGGCTAAAACGAGGAAGTGATCCCGGTTCCGCCAGCCGCTTGGCTGCCAGCTGCTTGGCTGCCAACCGCCAGCCCCAGCCCCAGCCCCAGCCCAGAGCCACAAGCCAGTGTCTCTGGTCATAGTCCCAGACTGAACCGTGCACACCACACTATCAGAGACTGGAATTTTCAGTCGAGAGATAACCCCACGGTACAGGAAACATTTGAGACCGACCTTAGGTCACCCAGACATCCCCTGGAAAAGACTCGGGTTCCACGGGCACCCCAGGAGTCAGCCCAGAGCCAGAGCCGGGGACCTAGGCTCCAGCACAGAGCCCTGCCTGCCTGTGTGACTGATTCGCTGCCTGAGATAGAACTGTGGGCACCAGGGCACCAGCAAGTGAGTTTCACTGTTCGGTGCAAACACACAGGGAGGGAAACGGCTGGTCTGATCTCAGAGCACTCAGCCGACTAGGTCTTGGGAAAATTACTCAGTTTAGGCAAACACTCAGGCTCCCAAAGGCCGGAAAGGTGGAGACTGAGCCGCCATCACTCAGCTGTGCTCTAGACACAGGCAGTTTCTGCGGTCAACCAGCTGGCAGAGACTGAGCAGTGCGCACCAGGGCAAAAAAAAAAAAAAGAGACTGTGTGTCCCTGTCTCCAGAGAATCCACAGGGAAGGAAGGAAACTGTACTGACTTAAATCACCCAATCCTTCCCTGGAAAAAGTCTAGCAAAGACCGGCGGGGCCGAGCCGCCATCACTCACCTGTGATCCAGACACAGGCACAAACAGTTGCTGCGTGCCAGATGTCCAACTGGGTCACAGCAGCTGATCATTAAATTTACAGCAAGAAAACCAGAAATAGGGCAGCTGTCCTCAGGACTTCCCTGGGTGAGAGGAGAACCCTCTCACCTAACAAAGACCACAGTTACCACTCAGGTCTCTATCCCTGAGGTGAGCAGCAGCAACTTCTGAAAAAATGCCAGCCATCCAGAGACTATACCCAAAAAGCTGAGAAGACATCCTTCAGTAAAAACCAGCTTTCTGCCAAGGGGATTCTTTCTACCACAGGATCCCCAGGAACCACCAGAAAATAACCCCAAACACCTAAGATAGCACAATGGGTAGAGGCCAGCATAAAAGCTCAAGCAACAAAAGACAGAACAATATGGCATCTCCAGAACCCAGTTACCCAGGGGCAAGTAGCCCTGGACACCCCAGCATAACTGAAATCCAAGAAGATGACCTAACAACTATGCTCATGAAGATGATAACAGAGGAAACAAATAAGATAAGTAAAGACATAGAGGAAGATAAACTCAAACAGAATATTGCCATCTGTAAAGAAATAGAGGAAGCTGCAGCCAAACAGTTTACGGCCTTTAGAAAGGAAACGCTTAAAGCACTGAATGAAGTAAAAGAAACAGAGTTGAAGGAACTAAAAGAAAAACAGGAAAATACAATCAGACATGTGAAGGAAGTAAACAAAACAACTCAAGACCTGAAGATAGAACTAGAAAAATTAAAGAAAACACAAATGGAAGAAATAATGGAGAGGAAGAATTTAGGGAAGAAAACAGGAAATACAGAGGTAAGCATAACCAACAGAATACAAGAAATGGAAGAAAGAATCTCAGGTGTAGAAGATACAATGGAAGAAATCGATGTATCTGTCAAAGAAAATGTTAAATCCAAAAAATTCCTGACACAGATCATCCAAGAAATCCAAGACAATATAAAAAGACAAAACCTAAGAATAATAGGAATAGAGGAAAAAGAAGATTCCCTTCTCCAAGGCCCAGAAAATATTTTCAACAAAATCATTGAAGAAAATTTTCCCAAGTTAAAGGAGAAGCCAATAAGGATACATGAGGCCTACAGAACACCCAACAAATTTGACCAGAAAAGAAAATTCTCCCGCCACATAATCATCAAAACAGTAAGTATACAGAACAAAGAAAAAATACTAAAAGCTCCAAGGGAAAAAGGCCAAGTAACATATAATGGTAAACCCATTAGAATCACACCTGACTTTTCAACAGAAACTATGAAAGCCAGAAGGGCCTGGACAGATATCATGCAGATCCTAAAAGAACACAGATGTCAGCCCAGGCTACTATACCCTGCAAAACTCTCAGTCCTCATAAACGGAGAAAACAAGATATTCAATGACAAAAACAAATTTCAACAATACCTACACACAAATCCATCATTACAGAAGACACTGGAAGGGAAAATACAACCCCAAAAAATTAGCTTCTTTCAAGAAAACACAGGAAATAATTAACCATACTACAGTAAAAAAAAAAAAAAAAAAAAAGCAACCAAGCACACAACCTGATGACCACAGCCAACATCAATATCAAGGGATCTAACAGCCACTGGTCATTAATCTCTCTCAACATCAATGGACTCAATTGTCCATAAAAAGACACAGATTAACAGAATGGATACGTAAACAAAACCCGCAATCTGTTGCATACAAGAAACACACCTAAGACACAAAGATAGACATTACCTGAGGGTAAAGGGTTGGAAGATGACTTTCCAAGCAAATGGACCCAAGAAGCAAGCAGGAGTAGCCATTCTAATATCTGATAAAATAGAGTTTCAACCAAAGTTAATAAAAAGAGATGGGGAAGGACACTTCATACTCATCAAAGGAAAATTTCACCAGGAAGACATCACAATCCTGAACATCTATGCCCCAAATATAAGAGCACCCACATTTGTAAAAGAAACATTGATAAAATTTAAACCACATATAGATCCCCACACATTAATAGTGGGAGACTTCAACACCCCACTCTCAACAAAGGACAGGTCAACGAAACAGAAATTAAACAAAGAAACAACGTCTTTGACAGAGGTCATGAATCAAATGGACCTAACAGACATTTACAGAACTTTACACCCAAACACAAAAGAATTTACCTTCTTCTCAGCATCTTATGGAACCTTCTCCAAAATAGACTATATAGTTGGTCACAAAGCGAGCCTCAACAGATACAAGAAGATTGAAATAATCCCTTGTATCCTGTCTGATCACCATGGAATAAAGCTGGACCTCAACAACAACAGAAATAGCAAAAAGCCTACACACACATGGAAACTGAACATGTTACTAAATGACAGCTGGGTCAGGGAAGAAATAAAGAAAGAAATTAAAGTCTTTCTAGAAATCAATGAAAATGAAGACACAACATACCCAAACTTGTGGGACACAATGAAAGCAGTGCTAAGAGGAAAGTTCATAGCACTAAATGCCTTCAAAAAGAAAATCGAGACAGCTCATTCAAGCAACTTAATGGCTCACTTAAAAACCCTAGAAAAAGAAGAAGCAGACACACCCAGAAGGAGTAGACAGCTGGAAATAATCAAACTCAGGGCTGAAATCAATCAATTGGAAACAAATAAAACAATTCAAAGAATCAATGAAACCAAGAGCTGGTTCTTTGAGAAAATCAACAAGATCGACAAACCCTTAGCCAAGCTAACTAAAAGGCAGAGAGACACCACCCAAATCAACAAAATCAGAAATGAAAAGGGGGACATAACAATAGTCACTAAGGAAATCCAAACAATCATTAGGACTTACTTCAAAAGTCTGTATGCCACAAAATTTGAAAATCAAAATGAAATGGACAGTTTTCTTGATCGATTTGACTTACCAAAGCTGAATCAGGACCAGGTAAATCAACTGAATAGTCCTATATTCCCCAAAGAAATAGAAGCGGTCATCAAAAGTCTCCCATCCAAAAAAAGCCCAGGACCAGATGGCTTCAGCTCAAAATTCTACCAGACCTTCAAAGAAGAGCTAACACCAATTCTCTTCAAACTATTCCACAAAATAGAAACAGAAGGAACATTACCAAACTCATTCTATGACGCCACAGTCACCTTGGTACCTAAACCTCACAAAGACTCAACAAAGAAAGAGAATTTCAGGCCAATCTCCCTTATGAACATTGATGCAAAAATACTTAACAAAATACATGCAAACCGAATCCAAGAACACATCAAAGATATTATCCACTATGACCAAGTAGGCTTCATCTCAGGTATGCAGGGGTGGTTCAATATACGGAAATCCATCAATATGATCCACCATATTAACAAACTGAAAGAAAAAAAACATATGATAATCTCCCTAGATGCTGAAAAAGCATTTAACAAAATCCAACATCCATTCATGTTTAAAGTATTGGAGAGATCAGGGATACAAGGCACATATCTAAACATAGTAAAGGCCATATACAGCAAGCCTATAGCCAACATAAAACTAAACGGAGAGAAACTTAAAGCAATCCCACTAAAATCAGGGACAAGACAAGGCTGCCCACTCTCTCCATATCTCTTCAACATAGTGCTGGAAGTCCTTGCTAGAGCAATAAGACAGTTGAAGGAGATCAAGGGGATACAGATGGGAAAGGAAGAAGTCAAATTATCACTATTTGCAGATGATATGATAGTATACATGAGTGACCCCAAAAACTCTACCAGGGAACTCCTACAGCTGATAAACACCTTCAGGAAAGTGACTGGATACAAAATTAACTCAAAAAAATCAGTAGCACTCCTGTATACAAAAGACAAAAGGGCTGAGAAAGAAATTAGAGAAACAACACCTTTCACAATAGCCACAAATGACATAAAGTACTTTGGTATAACCCTAACTAAGCAAGTCAAAGACTTGTATGAAAAAAATTTCAAGTCTCTGAAAAAAGAACTAGAAGAAGATATCAGAAGATGGAAAGATCTCCCATGCTCATGGCTTGGCAGGATTAACATAGTAAAAATGGCCATCTTACCAAAAACAATCTACAGGTTCAATGCAATTCCCATCAAATTACCAACACAATTCTCTACAGACCTGGAAAGAAAAATTCTGAACTTCATATGGAATAACAAGAAACCCAGAATTGCTAAAACAATCCTCTACAATAAAAGATCTTCTGGAGGTATCTCCATCCCTGATCTCAAGCTGTACTATAGAGCAACAGTAATAAAAACTTCATGGTACTGGCACAGAAACAGAATGGTGGATCAATGGAATTGAACAGAAGACCCAGAAATAAACCCACACACTTATGGTCACCTGATTTTTGACAAAGATGCCAAAACCATACAATGGAAAAAAGCTAGCATCTTCAACAAATAGTGCTGGTCTAAGTGGATGTCTACTTGTAGAAAATGAAAATAGATCCATACTTATCACCCTGCACAAAACTGAAGTCCAAGTGGATCAAAAACCTCAACATAAAACCAGACACATTACAGCAGCTAGAAAAAAAAGTGGGGAATACCCTAGAACTCATTGGTACAGGAGAGAACTTCCTGAACAGAACACCAACAGGTCAAGCTCTGAGAGCAACAATCAATAAATGGGACCTCCTGAAACTGAAAAGCTTCTGTAAAGTAAAGGATACTTTCATTAAAACAAAGCGATTGCCTACAGATCGGGAAAGAATCTTCACTAACCCTTTATCTGACAGAGGACTCATATCCAGTATATATAAAGAACTAAACAAGCTGAAAAGTAGCAAACCAAGTAATCCACTTAAAAAATGGGGAACAGAGCTAAACAGAGAACTCTCTGTAGAGGAATATCGAATGGCAGGGAAGCACTTAAAGAAATGCTCAACCTCATTAGCCATTAGGGAAATGCAAATCAAAACAACCCTGAGATTTCACCTTACACCCATCAGAATGGCCAAGATGAAAAACTCAAGGGACAACACATGCTTGAGAGGTTGTGGAGAAAGGGGAACCCTCCTCCACTGCTGGTGGGAATGTAAACTTGTACAACCACTCTGGAAAGCAATCTGGTGGTTCCTCAGACAACTAGGTATAGCACTTCCTCAAGATCCAGCCATACCACTCCTAGGCATATACCCAAAAAGGCTCAAGTACACAAAAAGGACATTTGCTCAACCATGTTTGTAGCTGCTTTATTTGTAATAGCCAGAAGCTGGAAACAGCCCAGATGCTTCTCAACTGAAGAATGGATGCAGAAATTGTGGTACATCTATACAATGGAGTATTACTCAGCAATGAAAAATAAGGAAATAATGAAATTTGCAGGTAGATGGTGGGACCTGGAAAGGATCATCCAGAGTGAGTTGTCCCAGTAGCAAAAAGACACACACCGTATATACTCACTCATATAAACATATAACATAGGATAAACCCACTAAAATCAGTACATCTAAACAAACTAAGCAAAAGAGAGGACCCTAACTAAACACTCAATCCCCATCCTGAAAGGCAAAGAGGATGGACATCAGAAGAAGCAGAAAACAGGAAACAACCTAGGAACCTGCTACAGAGGACCTCTGAAAGTCAGAAGAAGAAAACAGGAAACAACCTAGGAACCTGCCACAGAGGGCATTTGAAAGCCTCTGCCCTGTAGACTATCAAAACAAATGCTGAGCCTGATGGCCAACTGGTAGGCAGAGTGAATGGAATTTTATGTAAGAAGTGGGAAATAGCAAGATC
>NW_026590382.1:0-3103 GCF_907164565.1 Psammomys obesus
CCTGAGCATTCTTTCCCTGTTTCTGTAAAGGATTCTGGACCCCATCTATGGTGTTTGAGATGAATGGAGGCCTCAGCACCCCCAACCCCCTCCTTGGGAAGATTTTGATAGTTCCTTCTAGATGGCTTGGTGGGTTGGAAACAGGGGGCTTTAGGGGTGACACCCCCGTGAAATGTCACAGGTATAGATGCTTCAGGCCCGACTGTGAAGGGGACAAGCAGACAACAATGTGAGTGGGCTTGAGGCAGAGGGGGAGGTGAGCAGGGAGGGGGGTTTGGGATGGCCAGGGTGGAGGACCAGTAATGGCCAGGAGCCTCGTCTTTGGGGTTCTCGCCCTAGGGACTGTCCCCGCAAACTTGACAGCTGGTGGAGGACAGAGGTCTCCCACTTGGCACCTGGGTTTTGAGCAGCAGAGGGAGGAACAGGAGAGGAAGGAGCCTGGGGACACCCATGCCAACCAGCAGCCCAGAAGCAAGGCCAGGCTCCCAACCCCACTTCCCATCTGCCCTGCTTTCACCCACAGGGCTTCTTGTTCCTGTCTCAGTGGCTACAGAAATACTCTCAGGATTTCTGTGGGGCTCCGGAGCTGGCCATTGTCAGGCGGGTGCTGGACTATGCCAGGATTCATGTGCTCACTGCAGAGTTGGACTGCCAATCTGGGGAAATTCTCTGGACAATGGATAACCCCAGGATAAGCTGAAGCCCAAGAAGGAGAAGGAGGAGGATCTGGGGGCGAAGCCTGGTGAGGCAGCAGCTGATTCCAGCCCCATGTCTCACAGGGGAAGTGTCCTGAAGCTCTGGTCAATAAAGCAGAAGAGGACACCTGTCAACTCGACTATCCTGCGGGTAGGAGAGGGGACTGTGCCTTCCCTGGCATGGAGAGGCCATCTTGGGTTAGCTCACACCATTCTGCATGCCTTCAGGCTGCTCCCCTATCCTGGATGACGGCTCACCCCTTTCTGTGCTCAGATCCTGGGCTACTTGGGGCTTCAATTGCAGAGCTGCCCATGCAAGAGACCTTGGTGGCACAGGAGAAACAGAGCCTGACTTCGGGGGCAGATGCTAAGCCCCAAGTGGATGCTGAGCTCCTGGATCCCAGGGCTGCAGGACACCCAGTCTTGCCAGAAGCTGAACTAGTGCAAGCTCTGGCTTTAGCATCAGAGGACGCACAGGCCCTTGTGGACCTGGCGGATGAGCTACTGTTTCTCTCCACTGTGATGCACTTAGGGGCACCCGATCCCCTGTTCTCGCTGCCCGAGGTAGACATATAGTTGGTACAATTGCCGGCTGAGCTGCATCCAGCGCCTGCTCCCCTTAGAGAAAAGATTCCCTTTATTTTCTATATTTTTAAATTGCTGTTTTTTACTGTTGCGTTATTGTTGTTGGTTTCATATTATTATTATAAAGGTGTTGCTTATTCAACTTAAGTGATATATTCGGAGATGGGGCCTCCCCATCTGCCCACAGTGGGTGGAGCCATTCCTGGACTGTGTTCCTAACTGAGCCAAGAGTTATGGAACCTGTTTTTGTCGAGAGTTTCCTGCGTGTTGGGCATATGCATCCATCTATAGAAGACGCTGCCAGGTGTGTAGTTGGTGCCCAGGGGGTCTACTGGGATAGACTGAGTCCCAGAGAGAAAGCCCAACAGGGCCAGCACTTGACAGCGGACTTTTGGGGCCACAGCTGAGCCTAGGGCTAGGCTCTGAGGTCAAGCACCAGGAACAGTCCCAGGATCCAGCTCTGTGGACACTATCCCTGAGGGGGGGAAAAACCCTATAATTTGGATACAGAGTACATTTTGGGGGATCATTTAAATCCATGATATTTCTACATAGCCATGCCTGTTTTAGAACTCAATCTTTGGAGCTGGGCATGGTGGCACACACCTGTAATCCCAGCACTCAGGGAAGAAGAGACCTGAATTTGAGGCTAGCCAGGTCTACAAAGTGAGTCTAGGACAGCCAAGGCTACACAAAAAAAAAAAAAATTTGTCTAAAAAACAAACAAACAAATGAATGAACGAACAAACACAAAATAGAACTCACTTTGTTGACCAAGCTGACCACAGTCTCAGAAAGATTAGCTTGCCATGGACTCCCAGGTTTAGGATGACAGGGATGCACCTCTGAGCCAAGCTAAGCTATTTTTAATGACCCATTCTTGAATCAAGGAATGAAAGGATAAAATAAGATGTACAAAGGTACCATTTTCTTTTAATGAATAGCAATAAGTCTTCAATATCTACATTTATTTACAATTGCAAATCATTTCTGATGTTGTCAATAAGTGAGTTTTCTCCTTTGCTTTAATTTCATACATTGAAAAATGTTTGAGTATATATCTGCCAGTGAGAGGACAACTTATTGCTGTTTGCTATCTGTTTACATCGCATATATGAGTTTTCAACATGAAACCCAAAAAGTCTTGACCAGTGAAAAAAAAAACTGGCCCTTATTTAGGTTTAAAAATTATTTATGTATGTGCAACATTGTATATAGAATAAGTTGTATATACAATAGCCCAAGTATAGAAATACTAGAAAAATCTATAGGAGTAATATGGGCTACCCAGAAATTGAGCTCAAATCATCAGGCTTAGAGACAACTAACTATTCCCACTGAGACAATTCTCTGACATTCACTTGTAGATCTGAGACAGTGTTATGAACAAGTATTTACTCCTAAGAATGAACTAACATACCAAAACACGACAGCATTATATCATTTTAATTTGGAAATGGCATTTATTATTCAAATTATTTCATGTTCTTCCATCCTTATATGACAATAGATCTATAATCTGGATAGAAGACAATATTTTACTGATGTGATATTTCAATCAAGTTTATTTGAGTATCAATAAACTCAGAGGGGAATGTCTGTGATAAGCAAAACTGACATGACTTTGAACATCATATAACAATAACCAAAATAAACCCCACAAAGCTGTCAACAAGTCTTCACACATCTGTCATTGCCTAAGAACCCATAGTAACATTACATACACACATGATTTTTTGAAATAGATATCATTGCTCTTACATTATTTAGCACCTGTAGATAATCATTTCAGAAGGCAGTACTTCAACATTATGTGCCATATA
>NW_026590383.1:0-10202 GCF_907164565.1 Psammomys obesus
AGGGGAGGGAGGGTGGGATCGGGAGGGGAGGAGGGAGGGGCTTATGGAGGGATACAAAATGAATAAAGTGTAATTAATAAAATAAAAGAAAATGAACACCTCAGTTTAAAATGGGACATAAAAATAAACAGTGTTCCCCCCTATTAGTGGACTTGGCAAGGGGCACGGTGGAGAGGAGGGAGGGAGGGAGGGACTGGGAGGGAATGAGGGATCGGGACATGGCTGGGATACAGAGTTAATAAAATGTAACTGATAAGAAAAAAATAAAATTCAAAAATAAAATAACCAGTGTTTTCAAAATATTAAACACAAATAGCTGAGTTATATTTTTGAAATGTTCATCATTTTTAGCCTTCAGGAATTTTGCAATTAAAACTAATTTGAATTTTTTTCTTATCATAGTAATAAAGTCCAATATAAAGAACAATGACAACAGATGCTAAGAATCCAGGGAGAGAGGGATGTAAATTTATTACTGAAGTGAGTGTAAATGTGAAAGTTAGCACGAAAATCAGTGTGAAGATTTCTAAAAAATATGAAAGTCGCTATATCACATGATCTAGCTATAGCACTAGTGGTCATATATGCTACCAAACACTAGATCTTACTAGAAAGATGCTTTTGTTTCTGTGTTCACTCTTCCTTTATTCACAATAGCCAGGAAAATGAAATTACCTACATAACCATTGACTGCTCAATGGATAATGAAATTGTTATACATTTATCCAACAGAATAGTACTCAGCTGCTAAGAAAAACAAAGTTATGAAATTAGCAGGTAAATGGATTGAGCTAGAAACAATCACCCAGAGTGAGGTAACCTAAACTCAGAAAGACAATTTTTTTATACTGTCCTTGAATTGAAGTTCAATTTAAGTTATTATAATTTAGAATATGCATTTATAATTATAGATCAATTATTAAAACAATATAAGTGGAAATAACTAAAAATCATCAAAATAGAAAAAAATGCAATAATAAAAACTGATTCATTCAAAATATGGTAGGGACAAAGGTCACAAAAAAAGAAAAAATAACTTTATAAAGAAAAACATGTAAGTATCATACTTTGAATTAAATCAAT
Organism: Psammomys obesus; assembly: GCF_907164565.1. Classification (NCBI taxonomy): domain Eukaryota; kingdom Metazoa; phylum Chordata; class Mammalia; order Rodentia; family Muridae; genus Psammomys; species Psammomys obesus. The sequence goes on from NW_026590383.1 coordinate 1,084, forward strand.
TTAGTAATTTTATTAAGTATAAGTGAATTACAAAGTCTGATAAACTACAGAAGTTGTCTCTTGTATATCTGAATTTTTTTAACGGGGTAATTAAAATAGTTACAGAATACCTCAAAAGATACTGGGAGGGAAAAGAAATGAGTCAGGCATGGTGGCAGAAGCATGTAATCCCAGCACTCTAGGAGGCAGAGGCAGAGGCAGAGGCAGAGGCAGAGGCAGGTGAGAATCTCTGTGAGTTTGAGGCCAGTCTGATCTACAAAGTGAGTCCAGGACAGCCAATGCTACACGGAGAAGCCCTCACTCTCTCAAAGAAAGGAAAACATAAGTTAAGAAAATAAAACATAGAATATAATTAAAACAAACAAATATGAGTAAAATTATGTAAATGGTGTTTAATAATACTGATCTGTACTTGTACAACAAGTAAAGTTCAATTATTTCAAAACCTTATAGACTAGATAAACCATTAGTGTAACAAATAACAAAGTAAATAAAGCATTATAGATGTTAGGCACAAAATAATCGATGGCATAGGCTACACATACAATGAGTGCAGAAGATATTTTAGTAAGTTATACAAAAATCACCTGCAAAAGACCTCAATTAATGTTCAACTTAATTGTTAAAATATAAACACTACCTCAAGTTAAAGAGCACAGAAATATTTTTAATTAAATTTTTATTTTGTATATTAACCACAGTTTATTCATTTTGTATCACACCTGTAGCCCCCTCCCTCAATCCCTCCCAATATCAGCCTCCCTCCCTAATATCCTCCCTTGCCCCTCTCTAAGTCCACTAATAGGGGAGGTCCTCTTCCCACTCCATGTGACCTTAGCTTTTCATGTCTGATCAAGACTAGATGCATTGTCCTACTCTGTGGCCTGGCAAGGCTGCTCACCCTTCAGGGGGAAGTGATCAAAGAGCCAGCTACTGAATTCATGACAGAAACAGTCCCTATTTCCCTTACTAGGATACCCACTTGGACAGTGAGCTGCCATGGACTGCATCTGATCAGGGGGTCTAGGTTATATTCATGACAGGCCCTTGGTTGGAGTATCAAAAAAGACCCCTGTGCCCAGATTTTTTAGTTCTGTTGCTCTCATTGTGGATCTCCTATCCTCTCCAGATCTTACTAACTCCCCCTTCTTTCATAATATTCCCTGCACACTGCCCAAAGTTTGGTTATGAGTCTCAGCATCTACTTTGATACATTGCTGGGAAGAGTCTTTCAGAGAGACCCTTTGTGGTAGGCTTTTGTCCTCTTTCCTGTTTTCTACTTCTTCTAGTTTCCATCCTGTTTGTCTTTCTGAGTGAGGATTGATCATGTTACCCAGGGTTGTCCTTCTGGCTTAGCTTCATTAGGTGTATAGATTTTAGTATGTTTATCCTATCTTATATGTTTAATACCCATTAATAAGTGAGTATATACCTCTTCTGTCTTTCTGTTTCTGGGATACCTCACTCAGGTTGTTCTTTTCTAGATCCCACCAATTGCTTCAAATTTCATGATTTCCTTATTTTTAATTGCTGACTACTATTCCATTGTGTAAATGTACCATAATTTCTGTATACATTCCTCTTTTGAGGGGCATCTGGGTTGTTTCCAAGTTCTGGCTATTATGAATAAAACTGCTATGAACATGGTTGAGAAAAAACATCCTTGTTGTTTACTGGAGCATATTTTGGATATATGTCTAGGAGTGGTATGGCTGGATCTTGAGGTAGCACTATTCCTATTTGTCTGAGAAAGCATCAGATTGACTTCCAAAGTGGTTGTACAAGGTTACAATCACACCAGCAATGTATTCAGCCACTTGGTTGAAGGTGTTTATTAGCTGAAGAAGTATTCTGTTGAATTTTGGGGATCTCTCAAGTATACAATCATATCATCTGCAAATCAAGAAAATCGTCTTTTTCATTTAGATTTTCAAATTATGTGGCATATTGGGCTTTTGTAGTATGACCTAATGACTGGATTTCCTCAGTTTTTGTTGTTATGTCCCACTTTTCATTTCTGATTTTGCTTATTTGAATAGGTTCCCTCTGCCTTTTAGTTATTTTGCCTAAGGGCTTATCTATTTTGTTGATTTTCTCAAAGAACCAACTCTTGGTTTCATTTATTTTTTTGAATTTTTTTATTTGTTTCTAATTTATTGATTTCAGCCCTGAATTTGATTATTTCCAGCTGTCTACTGCTCCTGGGTGTATATGCTTCTTTTTTTCTGGGCTTTCATATGAGCCATTAAGTAATTTTTATGAGATGTTTCAAATTTCTTCTTGAAGACACTCAGTGCTATGAATTTTCCTCTTAGCATTGCTTTCATTGTGTCGCATAAATTAGGGTATGTTGTGCCTTCATTTTCATTGAATTCTAGGAAGTCCATAGTTTCTTTCTTTATGTCTTCCCTAACTGGAACAAGTTGTTCAGTTTCCATGTCTGTGTAGGCTTTTTGCTATTTCTGTTGTTGTTGAGGTATGGTTTTAGGCCGTGGTGGTATGATAGGATACAAGGGATTATTTCAATTTTCTTGTATCTGATGAACCTTGCTTAATGCCAAATAACTATATGGTCTATTTTGGAGAAAATTCCATGATGTGCTGAAAAGAAGGTATACTCTTTTGAATTTGGGTGAAAAGTTCTGTAGACATCTATTAGGCCCATTTGATTTAGAACCTCTGTAAGTGCCTTTATTTCCGTACTTAGTTTCTGTCTAGACTATCTGTCCTTTGGTGAGAGTGGAGTGTTGAAGTCTCCCACTATGAAGGTGTTGGGATCAATGTGTGATTTCAGCTTTAATAATGTTTCATTTACAAATGTAGGTGCTCTTGTATTGGGGCACAGAAGTTCATAATCGTGATGTCCTCTAGGTGGATTTTTCCTTTGATGAGAATGAAGTTTGATTAATTTTCATTAAAATTCTGTTTTATTAGATATTAGGATAGCTACCCCAGCTTGTTTTCTGGGTCCATTTGTTTGAAAAACACTTTTGCAGCCCCTTACTCTGAAGTGTGTTTATCTTTATTACATAGGTGTGTTTCTTGGATGCAGCAGAATGTTGGATCCTGTTTCTGCAACTATTCTGTCTGTGTCTTTTTATTGGAGAGTTGAGTCCATTGATATTGATAGATCATAGTGACCAATGAATGTTAGCCTCTTTTACTCTGGAATTGGTGTTGTGTCTCATTGCTTGTTTTCTTTTCTTTTTTTTTTTTGAATTTATCTCTATCCTGTTTTCTTGGGTATAGTTGTTTTCGTTGCATTGGAGTTTTCCTTCTAGTATCTTCTGTAGGGCTGTGTTGCTGTGTAGATATTGTTTAACTTTAGTTTTGTCATGGAAGATTTTGTTTTCTCATGTATGTTGATTGAAAACTTTTCTGGGTATAGTAGTCTGGGTTGGCATTTGTGATCCCTTAAAGTCAGCATGACATCTGCCCAGGCACTTCTGGCTTTCACAATTTCTTTTGGGAATTCTGCTGTGTTTGCTACTTCTACAGTTATATGTTGCTTGGCCTTTTTCTACTGTCGCTTTTAATATTTTTTCTTTGTTCTGTAGATTTGTTGTTTTGACTATAATGTGACATGAGGAGTTTCTTTTCTGGTCTAGTCTATTTTCCATTCTGTATGCCTGTTGTATGTTTATGGACATCCCTTTCTTTATGTTGTAAAATTTTTCTTCTATGATTTCTTGAAAATATTTTCTGGACCTTGAAGCCTGGAATCTTCTTTTTCATCTATTCCCATCATTTTTAGAGTTTGTCTTTTCATGGCATCCTTGATTTCTTGGCTATTTTTTGTTTGGAACTTTTCTGATTTTACTTTTTGTTTGAGAGAAGTATCAATTTCTGAAAGTGTATCTTCAGCACCTGAGATTCTCTTTTCCATCTCTTGAATTCTATTGGTTATGCTTAACTTTGTCATTCCTGATCTTTTCTCTAAGTTCTCCATCTCCAGTGTTTTCTCTGTTTGTGATTTGTTTATTGATTCAAATTCTGTTTTCATGCATTGCACCATTTTCTTCATCTGTGTGAATAGAGTTTCTGTCTTTCTATGATGGCTTCTATTTTTTTGTTCATTTCATCTCTATATGCCACTAATTGTGCCTCTACTGGTGGCTCTATTCTTTTGGATGGACTTCCCTGTATTTCCTTGAGAGCTTTGTTTGTTTCCTCTTTATGTGCCTCCATTTGTGTGGCTATTTCTTTGAGAGAATTGTTCATTTCCTTTTTATGGGCCTCTAATACCTAGAAAAGAATAGCTTTAAAATCATTTCCCTGTGTTTTCGATGAATTGAAATATCCATTGACTTTGCTGATTGCTGATGAAACCAACATGTCCTGACTTTTTTTCCTTTTTTGTTCTATTTATTTTTATTTTTATTTATATATTAATTAGCTTATTCACTTTGTATACCAACTGTAGCCCCCTACCTCGACCCCTCCCAATTCCCCACCCCTCTCTTATCTCCTCCTGTGCCCCTCATGAAGTCCAAGAAAAGGGAAAGTCCCCTTCCCCTTCAATCTGACCCTAGCTTATCCAGTCTCACATGAATGGGCTGTATCATCCTCCTCTGTGGCCTGGCAAGAATGCTCCCCCATCCAGGTGATGCAGTCAAAGAGCTAGCCACTGAGTTCATGTCAGAGACGTTCCCTATTCCCCTTACTAGGGTACCCACTTGGATACTGAGCTGCCATGGGCTACATCTAAGCAGTGGTTCTAGGTTATATACATGAGCGGACCTTGGTTGGAATATCAGTCTCAGAAAAGACCCCTGTGCCCAGATATTTTGGTTCTGTTGTTATCCTTGTGGAGCTCGTGTCCTCTCCAGTGCTTACTATCTCCTTCTTCTTTCCTAAGGTTCCCTGCACTCTGCCCAAAGTTTGTTTATAAGTTTCATTATCTGTTTTTTTAATTATTTTAATTAAATTTTTATTTTTATATTAATTACAGTTTATTTATTTTGTATCAGAGTTATATCAGCCTCCCTCATTTCCTCCCAACCCCTCCCTCACTCCCTTATCTCCTTCCTGCCCCTCTCCAATTCCACTGTTAGAGGATATCCTCCCCTACTTTCATCAGACCCTAGCTTGCCAGGTTTCATTAGGACTGGATGCAATGTGGCCTACTAAGGCTGCTCCTCCCTCATGTAGGGGAGGGAGGTCAAAGAGCCAACCACTGAGTTCATTTCAGAGACAGCCCCTGTTCCTCTTACTAGGGAAACACACTTGGATACTGAGATGTCATGGACTATGTCTGAGCAGAGATTATATCTATGTATGGTCCTTGGTTGGAGAAACAGTCTCATAAATGACCCCTGTGCCCAGATATATTTGGTCCTTGTGGAGCCCCTGTACTCTCCAGGTCTTGCTAAATCTCCCTTCATTCATATGATTCTCTGTACTCTGCCCAAAGTTTGGTTATGAGTCTCAGCAACTGTTTTGATACACTACTGGGTAGAGTCTTTCAGAGGCCCTCTATGGTAAGCTCCTGTCCTGTTTCATGTTTTCTTCTACTTCCAATGTCCATTGCATTTGTCTTTCTAAGTAAGGATTGATCATCTTACCCTGGTTCCTCCTTCTTGTTTAGCTTCAATAGGTGTACAGGTTTTAGTAAGTTTATCATATCTTATAGGTCTAGTATCCATTTATATGTGAGTATAAACCATGTGTGTCTTTCTGTTTCTGGGATACCTTACTCAGGATGATCTTTTCTAGATCCCACCATTTCCCTACAAATTTCATGATTTCCTTGTTTTTAATTGCTGAATAATATTCCATTATGTAAATGTACCACAATTTCTGTGGTATCCATTCCTCCTTTGAGGGACATTTGGGTTGTTTCCAGCTTCTGGCTATTACAAATAAAGCTGCTATGAACACAGCTGAACAAATGTTCTTGTTATGTACTTGAATATATTTTGGATATATGCCTAGGTGTGGTATAGCTCAGTCTTCAGGTAGCACTATTCCTAATTGTCTGAGGAAGTACCATATTGATTTACAAAGTGGTTGTACAAGTTTACATTCCCACCAGCAATGGAGGAGCGTTCTCCTTTCTCCACAACCTCTCCAGCATGTATTGTCACTTGAGTTTTTGATCTTAGCCATTCTGATGGGTGTAAGGTGAAATCTCAAGATCGTTTTGATTTGCATCTCCCTGATGAGCAAGGACTTGGAGCATTTCTTTAAGTGTTTATCTGCCATTCTATAATCCTCTACAGAGAATTCTCTCTTTAGCTCTACCCCATTTTTTAACTGGATTACTTGATTTGTTGCTTTTTAACTTCTTTTGTTCTTTATATATTCTGGATACTAGCCCTCTGTCAGATAGAGGATTGGTGAAGATCCTTTCCCAGTCTGTAGGGATTCATTTTGTTCTGATGACAGTGTCCTTTGATTTACAGAAGCTTTTCAGTTTCATGAGGTCCCTTTTATTGATTGTTGTTCTTAGAGCCTGTGCTGTTGCTGTTCTCTTCAGGAAGCTGTCTCCTGTACCAATGAATTCTAGGCTCTTCCACACTATTTCTTCTTTCTTTCTTTTTAACTAAATTTTTATTTTTTATATTAATTACAGGTTATTTACCTTGTATGCCAGCTGTAGCTCCTCTCTCATTCCCTCCCAATCTCACCCTCCCACCCACATCTCCTCCCTGCCCCTTTCCAAGTCCACTGATAGGGGAGGTCCTCCTCCCCTTCCATCTGACCATAAGCTTATCAGGCATCTTCAGGACTGGTTGTAATGTCCTCCTCTGTGGCCTAGCAAGGCTGCTCCTTCCTCAGGAAAGTGAGAGATAAAAGAGCCAGACATTGAGTTCATGTCAGAAATAATCCTTATTCCCCTTGCTAGGGAACCCAATTGGATAATGAGCTACCATAGGCTACATCTGAGCAGGGGTTCTAGGTTTTATCCATGCATGGTCCTTGGTTGGAGAAACAGTCTCAGACAAGACCCCTATGCCCTGATATATTTGTTCCTTGTGGAGCTCCTGTTCTCTCCAGGTCATACTAACTCCCCCTTCTTTCATATGATTCCCTACACTCTGCCAAATGTTTGGTTATGAGTCTCAGTATCTGCTTTGATACACTGCTAGGTAGGGTCATTCAGAGGCCCTCTACGGTAGGCTCCTGTCCTGTTACTGTTTTCTCCTACTTCCAATGTCCATCCCATTTGTCTTTCTAAGTGAGGATTGATCATCTTACCCCAGGACCTCTTTCTTGTTTAAGTATACAGATTTTAGTATGTTTATCTTATCATATAGGTCTAGTAACCACTTAGAAGTGAGTATATACTGTGTGTGTGTGTGTCTTTCTGTAACTGGGATACCTCACTCAGGATAATTTTTTCTAGATCCCACCATTTGCTTGCAAATTTCATGATTTCCTTGTTTTTAATTGCTGAATAGTATTCCATTGTGTAAAAGTACCACATTTTCTGTATCCATTCCTCCTTTGAGGGACATATGGGTTGTTTCTAGCTTCTGGGTATTACAAATAAAGCTGCTACAAACATGGTTGAGCAAATGTCCTTGTTGTGTACTTGAGTAACTTTTGGATATATGCCCATGAGTGTTTATAGCTGTATCTTGAGGAAGCACTACTCCTAGTTATCTGAGAAATTACCAGATTGATTTCCAGAGTGGTTGTACAAGTTTACATTCTCACCAGCAGTGGAAGAAGGTTCCCCTTTCTTCACAACCTCTCCAGCATGTGTTGTCACTTGAGTTTTTTATTTCACCTTTCTGGTGGGTGTAAGGTGAAATCTCAGGGTCATTTTGATTTGCATCTCCCTTATGAGCATTTATTTAAGGGTTTCTCAGCCATCCTATGTTCCTCTACAGAGAATTATCTGTTTAGCTCTGTACCCCATTTTTAATTGGATTATTGATTTGTTGCTGTTTAACTTCTATTTATTTATTTATTTATTTATTTATTATTTGTACAGTATTCTGTATTGCATGTATCCTTACATATCAGAAGAGGGCACCAGATCTCATTACAGATGGTTGTGAGCCACCATGTGTTTGCTGTTTGCTGGGAATTGAACTGAGGACCTTTGGAAGAACAGCCAGTACTCAACTTCTGAGCCGTCTCTCCAGCCCACTGTTTAAATTCTAGAGTTCTTTATATATTCTGAATATTAGCCCTTAGATATAGGGTTGGTGAAGATATTTTCCAATCTATAGGCTGTCTTTTTGTTCTGACAGTGTCCTTTGCTTTACAGAAGCTTTTCTGTTCCATGAGGTCCCATTTATTGATTGTTGCTCTTAGAGCCTGTGTTGTTGATGTTTTTTTCAGGAAGTTGTCTCCTGTGCCCATGAGTTCAAGGCTCTTCCCCACTTTTGCTTTTAACAAGTTTACTGTGTCTGATTTTATGTTAAGGTCTTTGATCCACTTGGACTTTAGTTTTGTGCAGGGTGATAATATGAATCTATATGCACTTTTCTATATGTAGATATCCAGTTAGACCAGCACCATTTGTTGAAGATCCTATCTTTTTTCCATTGTATGGTTTTGGTTTCTTTGTCAAAAATCAAATATCCTTAGGTGGATGGGTTTATTTCTGGGTCTTCTATTCGATTCCATTGATCCACCATTCTGTTTCTATGCCAGTACCATGCAGTTTTATTATTCCTCTGTAGTACAGCTTGTGATCAGGGATTAAAATACCTCCAGAAGATTTTTTTATTGTAGAGAATTGTTTAGCTGGTATTCTTGGTTTTTTTGTTTGTTTGTTTGTTTGTTTGTTTTTGTTGTTGTTGTTGTTATTCCATATGAAGTTAAAGCTTTTTCGTTCAAAGTCTGTAAAAAATTGTGTTTGTAATTTGATGGGAGTTGCTTTGAATCTGTAGATTGCTTTTGGTAAGATGGCCATTTTCACTATGTTAATCCTGCCAAGCCATGAGTATGGGAGATCTTTCCATTTTCTGATATCTTCTTCTATTTCGTTCTTCAGAGACTGGAAGATTTTTTTCATACAAGTCTTTGACTTGCTTGGTTAGAGTCACACGAAGGCACTTTATGTCCTTCGTTGCTATTATGTAGGTGTTATTTCCCTAAGTTTTTGAGACCAAGGTCTCATTGTTGACCTGGCTGGCCAGGAACTTGTGATGTAGACCATT
>NW_026590384.1:0-14857 GCF_907164565.1 Psammomys obesus
TGTGATGACACTAAACTCACAGACCAGAATCAGAGATCAAAAAATGTAGTTGCTTGTTACCCAACTCTTTTTTTTTATTTCTGTGACAGTAGCCAATGTAATACTGACCCCCATGGTACGGTAGCTTAATCTACATCAGGTAAATGTTTCTATACAACTCCTCATAGAAATGCCCAAAGACTTGTTTTCATGATGAATCCAAGCACCATAGAGTTTGCAGTCAACATTCACAACCACACTGAATATTAAAGCTTCCCCCAGTATCCTGTAAGAACGGAGAAAATTGAATCAAAATTCATACTATGACCTTCTAGAGCACTACTTTTATGATCTACTCTTAATAACAGCTTCATATAGTGGAACATGATTTAAATACGTGGGATGTGTACTGCAAAATGTTCCAAAACTAGAAACACCAAAATGCATAATCTTTCACTGTAAGTGTAAGCATTTCGAGATTAACATTTGATGGTACTTAGAAATATGCCAGTCTTTCAAATTTTTCACAGAATTCCAAACATTTACTAATAGTTTTCATTTCTCTTAGATTCCTCAGTCTGTGTGCAGTGAGAGCTGTAGGCCTGGATTCAGAAAGTCTCCCTTGGAAGGCAAGGCTACATGCTGTTTTGATTGCACTCCTTGTGCAGACAATGAGATTTCCAATGAGACAGGTAAATACAGGCTTAAAGAGAACTCTCCAACTTGTCCACAGAAGTCTACACCACCTAAGCCAAAGGAAAAGGACCTAATAGAAGGAACAGATTCATTTTTTTTCTTGATTGGAAATTTAAAGTGTCCCAAGAGGACGCAAAAGCGTCAGAGACACACTCATCCTCATAGGCAGAAGTCTCATAATAATACTAAGCTAATAGCTAAAATGTATATGCAGAGGACATGGTGTACTCACATAGGCCTTGTGCTTGCTCTTTCAGTCTGTGTAAGCTAATATGCACCTTGCATAGTAGATTCAGAAGACCTTGATCTCCTGGTGCCCTCTATCCCCTCTGACTCTTATAATACTCCCACCTCCTCCTCTCAGTGAGAGTTCTCAGGGGAGGGATTTGTTCAAGACACCAGATTCAGACTCTCTTCACACAGTGTCTGGCTGTGATTTCTGAATCCACTCTGATCTCCTGTCAGAGGAATCCTCTCTCATGATTATTGGATACAGCACTCATCTATGGATATAGCAGATTATCATAAGGAATTCTTTTATTGGTTAATTTAGATCAGTTATATGTGGTTTTACTAGAGGTTCTGGGCTATCCAGTCTCTTGGATTGGTTATCCAAGAAGTGTCATTCATGGGCACCTTCTCCTTGAGTGATCCTTATGTCTTATCTGATTTTTCTTGCCTCCTTCCAAAAGTTCCATAGCAACATCACGTTAGCTTATTTTATAGTCAGCACACATTGTAGGACATAAGCTCTGTGGCTAGCTTGGTATCCAGGTTTCATTTTCAGAAGCCTACAGAATAACTTGTAGAGGAATTTTAATTCAGAACATGGCTGCTCTGGCAAGAAATCGCATCTAAAGACCTCCCAGGTCTGTGTGATTCTGCTGGAATACAAACACATCTTTAATCCAGGAGACAGAGGCAAGCAGATCTGAGTTCAAGCCTAGACTGGTACAGAGCAAGTTTCAAGTAAAGAAAAGATTAGGTCCAGGTGTGTTGGTGTACACCTTTAATCCCAAACATGGAAGATAAAGATAGTTTGTAGAAGGGAGCACCCATGTTTGAAAGTTATGTCTAAAGACTATACTTCCAGTGATCATTTCTAAAGGTGGAACATGATGTCTAATTGAGTGGAAAATCAAATGTCAGATCAGAGAAAGATTTGTAAGAATAGGATGCACCCAACTCTCACAAGAAGAGAGAGGAATAAAGCAATGCAGAGAGAGAATAGGCAGTTTTACAAAAACAGTAAGAGAGATAGAGGTTGCAAAGTCCTCCTCTGTGGCCTAGCAGGACTGCTTCTCCCTTGGAATGGTGGGGAGGTCAAAGAGTCTGCCATTGAGTTCCTGTCAGAAATAGTCCCTGTTCCCCTTACTATGGGAAACCAATTGGTTATTGAGCTATCACAAGCTTCGTCCAAGCAAAGCTTCTAGGTTATATCCATACATGGTCCTTGGTTGAGGAAACAGTTTCAGAAAAAACCCTGTGTCCTGAAGATACCTGATAAAACAGGGCAAGACCCAGTCCGTGGACTTGGAAAGGGGCAGGGAGGAGCTGAGGGAGGGAGGGTGGGATTGGGAGGGAATAATGGAGTGGGATATAGCTGGGATACAGAGTTAATAAAATGTAACTAATAATAATAATAAAATAAAATATTAATACCCACAAAAAAGAGAGATAAAGGTTGCAGAGAGAGAACTCAACTGAAGACCAAATCAGCCAGAAAGTGACAAGGAGTCAGGGGATGAGAGAAGATTGCTGAACTTAGTTGGAGGGCAAGGAGGACAATTTAGAAACAGAAAGATAAGATAGATAGATCAAGTCAGCTGGGAGAGGAGTTTGAGCCAAAACAGCTGAGTTGAAACAGCCAGAAGGGAATGGTGAGCCAATTAACCAGTAATTCTCAGGCTGAAAACCTTCTAGGCCTAGGTTAGATTGTGTGGAGGCTAGAAGCTTCCAGGACTATGACTAAGTTAGCAGAAAGAAGCAGGAAGCCTCTGGGATGACAATGATCTCAGATAAATAAAAGTTACATTTACAATAACCAAAGAGATAGAACAGAGGGGTTAATACTCTGTGTGAGCACCAGCTCAACTTCTCCATAGTCAGTTAGTTGTGTGGATGTTGTACTCTGCATTTAGGCACAATTCTCTAAGTATGTAGAGAGCAAGCCTTTGTTTTGCATCAGCCTGAGTGTTTGGGGATTTCCATGGGACCTTCTTGTCCAAAATCTCAATGGAATGCAATGCAGTTCCACCACTGGAAGGCTTGCCTGGCTACAAGAGATGGCCAGCTGAGATTACTTACTCTGTATTACTAGGACTCCTCAATAGGATCTCCTTCATAGATTGCATATTTCCAAATGAACAGATATAATTTCCTAATTCCACCCCATCTCCCCACTCTCTCCTTCTATTTCATCTCCAACCTCACTGATCCCTCTTGCTCCTTTTTTACACTCACCTCCAGTTCACCTGTAAAATATGTCCCATTTCACGTTCCTATGGATATTCATTTGTTCCCATTAGGTGGTGCCTCTTTACCAGTCATTTTCAATCAGGACTCCTTTGGAGATTTTAAGACCCCCACTATCATAGCCAAACCTTGAGCAGAGTGCAGGGAATTTTATGGAAGAAGGGGAAGATAGAAATACCTGGAAGGGACAGTAGCTCCACAAGGAGAGCAACAGAACCAAAAAGTCTGGGCAGAGGGGTTTTTTTGAGACTCTAACCAAGGACATTCATGGAGATAACCTAGAACCCATGCACAGCGGTAGCCCATAACAAGTCATGCTCCAACTGGGTTTCCTAGTAAGTAGAACAGGGTCTGTCTTTGACATGAACTCAGTGGCTGGCTCTTTGATCACCTCCCCTTGAATTAGGGTTGCATTACAGGCCATAGAGGAATATAATGCAGACACTCGTGATGAGACCTTATAGGTTAGGGTCAAATGGAAGGGGAGGAGAACCTCCACTATCAGTGAGGTAGAGGAGTGGTATGGGGAGGAGAAGCAGAATGGAAGGCTGGATTGGTAGTGGATGAAGGAGGAGGCTACATCTGGGATACAATGTGAATAAAAAGTAAAAAATAAAAAAAATAAAATTAATTTAACAAGACATTCACTAGGCTCTCCTAAAACCATCAGAAAATAATAGGTATTTACATTACAATGCAGAGCATTGCAATTATGGATTAGCATAGAAAATAATTTTATAGCTGAGAGTCACCACATAATGAGGAATTGTACTAACTTGACTTAGCATTAGAAAGGGTAAAAACCATTGACCTAACATCTCTGAGTCAATGGACTGTTGTTTGGTTATTAGTAATCTAAGGGCTATTATCCACTTATAAGTGATACATACTAAATTTGTCTGAATAGATCTGAGTTATCCCTCTCAGTGTGATTTTTTTTTCTAGTTACATCCTTTTTGCCTGCAAATTTTATAATGTCATTTTTAACACTGTGAAAGCAGTCTTTCCACTGAGATCTAAATACCAAAGCAGCCTGGCAAACCAGCAGATCCCAACAGGTCTGTCCTTTTTTATATTTTAAAAATTAACTGTAACTTAAGCTATCGAGTAGAAGATTGTGCTTGTCTTAGTTTGTCTCTCTTAAAAGATAGGATAAACATACTGAAATCTATACACCTAAAGAAGATAAAAAGGAAAGATGACCACAGGTAAGATGATCAATCCTCACTTAGAAAGACAAATGAGATGGACATTGGATGTAGGAGAAAACAAGTAACAGGATAGGAGCCTACCACAGAGGCCTCTGAAAGACTCTACCTAGCAGTGTATCAAAGCAGACATTAAGAATCATAACCAAACCTTCGGCAAAGTGCAGGGAATCACATGAAATAAGAGGGAGTTAGTAAGACCGGGAGAGGACAGGAGATCCACAAGGAACAAATATATGAGGGCACTGTGGTATTTTATGAGACTGTTTCTCCAACCAAAAACATGTATGGAAATAACCTAGAATTCCTGCTCGGATATAGCCCATGGTAGCTCAATATCCAAGTGGGTTCTCTAGTAAGGGGAACAGAAACTATTTCTGACATGAACTCAATAGCTGACTCTTCGACACCCCCCTCCTGAGGGAGAAGCAGCCTTGCTAGGCCACAGAAGAGGACATTGCAGCCAGTCCTGAAGAGACCTTATAAGCTAGGGTCAGAAGGAAGGGGAGGAAGTCCTCCCCTCGAAGTGGACTTGGAAAGTGGCAGGGAGGAGATGAGGGAGGGATGGTGGGATTGCGAGGGAATGAGGGATGGGGCTACAACTGGGGTACAAAGTGAATAACCTGTGATTAAGATAAAAAATAAAAATTATTATAAAAAAGACATATTCTTAGATGTTATTAGTACATGAATTCTGTCATTTATGCCCTGTCTTAGGTTGAAAAATTTTTAGAGAGATCTTACCTATCTTTGGTAAGACTACCAATCTCCACTAGGGTAGACAGTTGGGTTTAATCTTATGCATATCAACTGAGCTTTAACATTCTAAAAGACCTTCATGGAGGTTTTAATTGTACCTGGTAGGAGACATGCTCTTAATCAGAGTAATAAGCCAAGGCCAAAATAACACTCCATAAAAGTGACTTAAAAGATGACCCCTTATGTAAACGCCAACCCTGAAAAACATTCACAGGAACCATAATAAAAGGCTGTCAAACAATCAGAACCATTTGAAAGCTTAGCAATATAGTTTGTTAGTTTACATTGATGGCAAGAAACATTAAAGATTGAATTTTGTGTAAAAACCTTTACATTTCCAAACAACAAAGCATAAGGAGAATGTATATAGGCAGTTACAGGGCTTCCCAAGAGTTTTTTGTGGCATGCTTCTAAATAAAGGTTTGCTGAAAACCAGAATCAGACCAAAGTCTCATAGTCAGTCCTCTCTTTTATTTTTTCTGATTTTGTTGAGAATTGTCCTCATTACCAGATAAATCAAGTCCAGTCACTTGGTATAAGAGGTTTTTCTGCATAACATCTTTTTTTCAGGAGCAGAATTAAACAAAGGTGGGTCAGGATCATAAGCCCAATGCAGCTGTCCATTCACGATCAGGACAGAATTTACCATGGTCAGCAGCAGGAACATCCTCCTTCTGGGGAATAACTCCTGCAAATCACAATAGCCTTTCTGGGATCCAACTGGCTTCTTTGGTGTCCCGAGGATAAACACAAACATGCCCTCTTCACCATATTAATATGGAGTCTGTGCCCTGCCATATGTTAGTAATAGGACCTTTTCATTTTACTTGGGCATAATATTCTTTGGTATTAGGGTGCCACAACCTATCAGCCGCAGAATGACCTTGTATATCCACATTCAAAAAATTTAAAATAAAAACAGCATGATTAAGTTTTAGGGATAGAATTTTCCCTTTGTTATTTTTTTCCAATTGGTTCTTAAGAGATCCATGGGTAGGCTCCATAATTCCTTGGCCTTGAAGATAATACGGAATACCTGTTTTATGACTTATATTTATTTGCACTCAAAAACTTGCACTGAAAAGCTTGACTAATATATGTAGTACCCTAATCAGTCTTTAGAATGGAAGGAATTCTAATTGTAGCAAAACATTTTAAACAATGTCTAATAATGTGTTTTGTGGCTTTTCCTGCTAAGGGACTTGCCAAGATAAATCCTGAAAAAGTATCAATTGTTATGTGAACATGTTTTAATTTTCCAAATCTTGGGATATGAGTTATGTCCATTTGTTGTTTAGAATGGTTTTAACCCTAGATTTTAAGTTAACTTTATGTTACAGATTTTAAACATACTCAATGACCAATAATCTATAACCAAAACATACTGAACATGGTAAACTTATACATTCAAAACAGACAGAAAAACACTTTTCTATTTGTTGAATTTAATTTTTTATGACCATGGAAGCTTAGTAGCAGAATTAACCATTAGCTTTCTTACTGGAAAAACTGAGAAGCTGTCTTTTTCCCCCTAGCTTGAGTGATTTTAGCCATAGCTTGACACTGCTCAGCAAATTCTAACTTCCATAACAAATGATCTTCTCCTGCTAAAATTCTATTGCAAATTGCTTCCAGTCCCCTGGGCAGAGGGCCCCCATAGACAAAGGACTGTAACAGAACTTGAGTAAAAGGTGCTGTAGCACCATATTGCGAACACGTATCTTTCCATCTTTTATTTGTTTAAAAAAATATAAGTGCATGGACTCTCACTATATTATCCTGTCCATCAGCTGTTTCATAATGGGAAAACCATAAAACTCAGTTATATCTTTTCCTTTTTGTCTAGCTTGTTCTTCCTCCATCTCTGCAACTCCATCAGGATATAAGTTATCCTCAAAGTCTTCTCCTAACAAGAAATTATTATCATTAGGAGGGACATTTAACTCTTTCTGGAGGAGCTGATGGTCTAATCTCATTTTGTCTCAAAGCCTCCCATCTTTCTAACCCCTTTCTTTCTCTATAAGCCTGAAAGTTTCACTTCTCAGTTCCAGGCCACATATACAGACTAGCTCTAATTAAATTCCATACAAAAAAATAAGGCTCTTGCATTGTCCCATTTTTACTCTCGGATTTACTCACTATGCCCCCTTTTACTTTATGATTTGAGTTCACCAATACCTGCTGTGTCCTTCACTGAGACCCTGTATCTCAAGCCCCATATTCAAGTGCCAAACTGCCAGAGTCTGCTGGCAGAGAGGAATGGTTCTTGAGTTGAGAGTGAAGATTAAAATTAATAAATCAATACACAACACATGACATCTTTCTGAGAGGCTCTAAGTGAAGCTATATGCCTTGCTTTCTTTATGCCAGACTCCTTTTAAGTCAAAGCAAAAGCACCTTAGTACAATGAATGAATTCACAGGGAAGTCAAGCAATAGGTATGACTTTGATGAGACATCTCACCTGCTGTCTCAAACAAGGAGATAGACTTGGTAGCTTATCATTGACTCCAGTAAAAGCCAGGTGAAAGCAGTCTTTCCACTGATACCTAAATACCAAAGCAGCCAGGGAACCAGTGGCTCCCAACAGCATTCAAGGCTATTAAACAATTTATCTTTTATCAGGTTCAGTGTTCCTTTTTTATGTTGAGGTCTTTGACTCATTGAGAGTTGAGTTTTGTACAAGGTGTTAAATATGAAACTATTTGTATTATTCTACATTTAGAAATCCAGTTTTAACATCATCATGATTTTAACATCATCATGATGCTGTTTTTTATACTATATGTATTTTTAGATTCTTTATCATAAATCAGTGTCTATATGTGTTTAGATTTATAAGCATGTTTCCAATTCAGTGACCAAAATGTCTGTTTTCATGCTGATAGCATACACAATTTATCTATGTAGTATAATCTTCAATCAGCGGTAGTCATATCTCCAATAGTTATTGTGTTGTTCAAGACGGTTTTGAGTATCTTAGGTGTTTAATTTTTTCCAAATGAAGTTCAGAATTATTCTTTGAAGTTCTACAAATTATTGTGTTGGAATTTTGAGAAGAATTGTATTGAATCTGTGTATGGCTTTTGGTAGATTGAGAATTTTTACTATGTTAATCCTACTGATCCAAGAGCATGGGAGATCTTTCCATCTTCGAAATATTCAAATTCTTTCTTCAAAGACTTGAAGATCTTATTATACAGGTCTTACCATTTCTTGGTTAGAGTTACACCAAGATATTTTATAATATTTGTTGCTATTGTGAAGGCTGTTTTTTTTTTTATTCTCCCTAATTTCTTTTGAAGCCATTTTGTCACTTGTATAAAGGAAGACTAAGGACTTTTTGAATGTATTTTGTATCCAAACAGTTTGCTGGAAGTGTTTATCAGCTGTAGGAATTCTCTGGTGGAATTTTGGGCTTTCTTACAAATACTATCATATCATTTGAGAACAGTATACTTTTAATTCTTCTCTTCCAATTTCTATTGTTTTGATAGTGTTTAGTTGTCTTATTGCTGCAGCTGGAACTTCAACTACTATATTAAAGAGAGTCTGCAGCCTTGTCTCTGATTTATCAGTGAGTTTCTCTGAAGTAATTTGATGTTGGCTATTGGGTTGCTGTATATTGCCTTTATTGTGTTTAGGTATGTAACTTGAATCTCCTAGATGTCACACATGAACTAGTGTTGGATTTTGTCAAAAGCCTTTTCTGTATCTAATGTGCTGATTGTGTTTTTTCCTTTGAGTTTGTTTATATGGTTGATTATGTTGATGCATTTTCATATGTACCATCCCTGCATTCTTGCGATGAAGCCTACTTGATCATGGTGGATGATAATTTTGATTCGTTCCTGGATTCAGTTTGCAACTATTTTATTGAGTACTTTTGCATCAGTGTTCATAAGGGAGATTGGTCTCAAATTCTCTTTTTTTATTCAGTCTTTGGGTGATGTATGTATCAGGGTGTCTGTGGACTCATAGAATGAGTTTGGACATGATCCTTCTGTTTCTATTTCAGGTAAGAGTTGAGGACTATTGGTATTAGTTCTTTGAAAGTCTGGTAGAAGTCTGTGCTAACACAATCTGGCCCTTGCTTCTTTTTGGTTGGAAGGCTTTTGATAACTGCTTCAGTTTGCTTGGCTGTTATATGTCTATTTAAATTGTTAACCTGATCTTGATTAAACATTGGTAACTGGTATCTATCAAGAAAGTCATCATTTTATTTAGATTTTCCAATTCTGTTTAGAACAGGTTTTTGAAGTATGATATACTAAGTCTTTTGATTTCCTTGGTGTCTGTTGTTATATCCCACTTTTCTTTTAACGTTTTACTAATTTGTATTTTCATTCTCTCTCTGTGTGTGTCTTTTAGTTAATTTAGGTAAGGGTTTGTTTATCTTGCTGATTTTCTCAAAAAATAAAAACAACTCTAGGTTTTAGTCTAGGTTATTTTCTGTATTGTTCTCTCTGCTTCTAGGTTATTGATTTCAACCCTGAGTTTGATTATTTATTGCCATAGAATTCTCTTGGGTGTGTTTGCTTCCTTTTTTTCTAAAGCTCTCAGCTGAGCTGTTAAGTTACTAGTATAAGCTCTCTCCAATTTCTTTATGAAGGCACTTATCACTATGAACTTCCCCCTTAATATTGCTTTCATTGGGTCCCATAAGTTTTGCCATCATTTTCATTGAATTCTAGAAACTGTTTTTTGTTTTGTTTTTCATTCTTTCTGCCTCGACCCCCGTGGTCATTGAGTAGAAAGTTGTTCAGTTTCTATGACTTTGTAGGTATTCAATTGTTTCTGGTGTTTTTGAAATTAAGCTTTAATCTATGGTGCTCTCCTAGAATACAATATGTTATTTCAATTTTCTTGTAATTGTTGAGGCATGCTTTGTGTCCAAGGATATGGTCAATTTTGGAGAAGCTTCTATGATGTGCTGAGAAGAAGGTAAACTCTTTTGTGTTTGGATGGAATGTTTAATAGATATTTCTTAGGTCCAATTGACACATGACTTTTGTTATTTTTGTTATTTCTCTGTTTAGTTTCTGTCTTAACGATATGTCCATTGGTGAATGACTGTGTTTAAGCCTCCTACTATTAACATGTGGGGTTCAATGTGTGATTTAAGCTTTAGTCCAGTTTCATTTACAAATGTGGGTGCCTTGCATTTGGGACACATATGTTTAGAATTAAGATATCATCTTGGTGGATTTTTTCTTTCATGAATATGAAGTGTCCTTCTCCATCTCTTTTGATTAATTTTGGTTGAAAGTCGATTTTATTAGGTTGTTTCTTGTGTTCTTTGGCTTGGGAACCTTTTTTCCAACCCTTTATTCTGAGGTAATCTCTGTCTTTGTTGGTGAGCTGTGTTTCTTTTATACAAGAGAATGATGGGTCCTGTTTGGTTCCCATTCTCTTAATTTGTGTCTTTTTATTGGTGAGTTGAGGCCATTGATGTTGAGAGATACTAATGAACAGTTCTTGTTACTTCCTGATATTTTGATGTTGGTAGTGTTAGTGTGTGTATGTGTGTCTGTGTGTGTGTGTGTGTGTGTGTGTGTGTACATGCTTCCTTTCTTTTGTTTGTGCTGCTGTGGGGTTATTTGTTTCTTGTGCTTTCCTTGGTGTAATAAGCCTTGTTGGTTTGGGGTTTTCCTTCCAGTGTTTTCTATAGAGCTGGGTTTGGGGTTAGGTACTACTTAAACTTGGTTTTGTCATAGAATATCTTGTTTTCTCCAACTATGGTCATTGAAAGTTTTGCTACATATAGTAGTCTGGGTTGACATCTGTGCTCTCTTGGTGTCTGCATGATATCTGTTCAGGCCCTTCTGGCTTTCATAGACGACCATGTTTAGAATTCAGTTGATATTTTGATTGGTTTGCCTTTATATGTGACTTGTGGCTTTTTTCCTTGTGGCTTTTAATAGTCTTTCTTTATTCTGTACATTTACTTTTTTGAAAATTATGTGATGGGAGGATTTGCTTTTCTTGTCCAATCTATTTGGTGTTCTGTAAGCTTCTTGTATGCTTTAGGCATTTAATTTTTTTATTTTGGGAAGTCTACTTATATGATTTTCACTGAAAAAAATTTCAAAGTCTTGGAATTTGGCATATTCTATTCCTTTCATTCTTAGTTTTGGTCTTTTCAAAGTGTGCCAGATTTCTTGGATGTTTGTGTCAGGAAAATTTTAGATTTCACATTTTCTTTTTTATTACATTTTTTCATATATTAATTACAGTTTATTCACTTTGATCCCAGTTTTAGCCCCCTCCCTCATTTCTTCCTAATACCATGCTCCCTCCCTCATCTCCTCTCACATCTCTCTCCAAGTCCACTGAAAGCAAGGGTGCTCCTCCCCTTCCATCTGACCCCAGCTGATCAGGTCTCATCATGACTGCCTGCCTTATTCTCCTCTGTGGCATGGCAAGACTTCTCACCCCTCAGGGGAATGTGGTCAAACAGCTAGCCACTGAGTTCATGCCAGAGACAGTCCCTGTTTCCATTACTAGGGAACCCATTTGGAAACTGATCTGCCATGGGCTACATCTGAGCAGGGGTTGGAAGTTATAGCCATTATTGGTCCTTGATTGGAGTATCAGTCTCAAAAAAAATTCCTGTGCCCAGGTATATTGGTACTTTTTCTCTGCTGGTGGAGCTCCTGTCCTCTTAGGTCTTACTATCTCCCCTTTGTTTCATAAGATTCCCTGCACTCAGCCCAAAGTGTATCAGCATCTGCTTTGATACACTGCTAGGGAGAGACTTTCAGAGACCCTCTGTGGTAGGCTCCTGTCCTGTTTCCTGTTTTCTCTTTCTTCTAATTTCCATCCCATTTGTCTTTCTGAATAAAGATTGATCATCTTACCCCGGGTCCTCCTTCTTGCTTAGCTTCTTTAGATGTACAGATTTTTTGTAGGATTATCCTATTTTATATATCTCAAAACCACTAATAAGTGAGTATACACCATGTGTGTCTTTCTGCTTCTGGGATACCTCATTCAGAATCATCTTTTCTAGATCCCACCATTTGCCTGCAAATCTTGATTTCCTTGTTTTTAATTGCTGAGTTATATTCCATTGTGTAAATGTACAACAATTTCTGTATCCACTCCGCTGTTGAGGAACCTCTTGGTTGTTATTCTGCTTATTATGAATAAAGCTGCTATCAACATGGTGGAGCAAATGTTCTTGAGTGTACTTGAACATATTTTATATATATGTCTAGGAGTGATATGGCTGGATCTTGAGGAAACCCAATTTCTATTTATCTGAGAATGTGCCAGATTGATTTTCAAAATGGTTGTACAAATTTACATTCCCACCAGCAATGGAGGAATGTTCCCCTTTCTCCACATACTCTATAGCACATATTGCCACTTGAGTTTTTGATCTTAGCTATCCTTATGGGTGTAACGTAGAATCCCAGGGTAATTTTGATTTGCATCTCCCTGTGTAATGTCAGGTTCACAGGACCCTCAGAGACCACCAGGATATGACTCAATGCAATTGCAAGAATGCTTTATTGGGAGAGCAAACAAACTCAGGACCCAAGTCTCACTGACATAGCAGTACAGAAGTGGGACAAAGAGCTCTGAGTGAACAGTATTTTTAAATGGAAAGTCTGTGAGCAGGGGGTTTTCATGGCCACAAGCAAGGGGGCACATGCCTTGGCATTACAGAATTGGGTGAAGTTTAGCAGGACAGGGTGACCTTTTCTGAGGCACACAATACATTCAGTGATATTTCCTGGTACCTGAATTCAGTTCCTAGTCAAGATCTTTATTTCAAAATGGAGTTATATTCAGGCTAACTTAAACTTTCACCTGATGACTAAGGATATTGAGCATTTCTTTAAGTGTTTCTTTGCCATTCTTTATTCCTCTACAGAGAATTCTATATAGCTCCTTACCCCATTTTTTTTAAATTGGATTACTTGATTTGTTGCTTTTTAACTTCTTAAGTTCTTTATATATATTGGATATTATCCCTCTGTCATATATGGGGTTGGTGAAGATCCTTTTCCAGTCTGTAGGCGGTCTTTTTGTTCTGACGACTGTGTCCTTTGCTTTACAGAAGCTTTTCAGTTTCATGAGATCCCATTTATTAATTGTTGATCTTAGAGCCTGTGCAGTTGGTGTTCTGTTCAGGAAGTTGTCTTCTGTGCCAATGAGTTCTAGTCTCTTCCCCAATTTTTCTTCTAACCGATTTAGTGTATCTGTTTCTATGTTGAAGTCGTTGGTCCACTTGGACTTTAGTTGTATGCAGTGTGATAAATATTGATCTATTTGCATCTAGTTAGACCAGCACTATTTGTTGAACATGCTGTCTTTTTTCCATTGTATGGTTTTGGCTTCTTTGTAAAAAATCAAGTATGAATTCGTGTGTGGGTTTATTTCTGGTTCCACTATTCTGTTTCTATGCCAGTACCATGCAGTTTTTATAACTACTGCTTTGTAGTACCTTTATCAAATATGGAGTTACCTTCAGACATTCTGTTGTTATACAAGATCATTTTGGAAATTTTGGGTTTTTGCTTTTTCATATGAAGTTGAGAATTGTTCTTTCAAGGTCTGTAAAGAATTGTGTTGGTATTTTGATGGGGATTGCATTGAATCGGTAGGATGCTTTTGGTAAGATGGCCATTTTCACTATATTAATCTTACTGATCCATAAACAGAGGAGATCTTTCCATCTTCTGATATCTTCTTCAATTTCTTTCTTCAGAGACTTGAATTTTTTTAAACTTTTATTAATTACACTTTATTCATTTTATATCCTCCCATAAGCCCTTCCCTCCTCCCCTCCCATCCCCACCCTCCCCCTCTTTCTGCATGCATGCCCCTCCCCAAGTCCACTGATAGGGGAGGTCCTCCTCTCCTTTCTGATCTTAGTCTATCAGTTCTCATCAGAAGTGGCTACATTGTCAGAGTTCTAGGTTATCTCCACGGATAGTCCTGGTTGGAGTATGAGTCTCTGGGAAGTTCCCTGTGTTCAAATTTTCTTGTTCTGTTGCTCTCCTTGTAGAGTTCCTGTCCTCTCCAGCTATTACTATTTCCCACTTCTTACATAAAATTCCATTCACTCTGCCCATCAGTTGGCCATCAGGCTCAGCATCTGCTTTGACAGTCTGCACGGCAGAGGCTTTCAGGGGCCTTCTGTGGCAGGTTCCAAGGTTGTTTCCTGTTTTCTTCTTCTGGCTTTCAGAGGCCCTCTGTAGCAGGTTCCTAGGTTGTTTCCTGTTTTCTTTTTCTTCTGATGTCCATCCTCTTTGCCTTTCAGGGTGGGGGTTGAGCATTTTTAGTTAGAACAGGTATTTAACTTGCTTGGTTAGAGTCACACCAAGGTACTTTATGTTTTGAATGGCTATGGTGAAGGGTGTTATTTCCCTAATTTTTTTCTCAGCCCTTTTGTCTTTGGTTTACAAGAGGGCTTCTGATTTTTTTTTTGAGTTAATTTTACTTTACTGAAGGTGTTTATCAGCTGAAGGAGTTCTCTGGTTGAATTTTTGTGGTTGCTCATGTATACTCTCATGTCATCTGCAAATAGTGATACTTTGACTTCCTCCTTTCTGATTTGTATCCCCTTGATCTCCTTTAGTTGTCTTATTGCTTTAGCTAGGATTTCAAATACTATGTTGAAGAAATATGGAGAGAGTGGGGAGACTTGCCTTGTCCCTGATTTATGTGGGATTGATTTAAGTTTTTTTTTTTTCCCATTTAGTTTGTTGTCTATAGGCTTGTCAACAT
>NW_026590385.1:0-2169 GCF_907164565.1 Psammomys obesus
TAGTTTGTTTTTACAGTGATACCTTTGTCCTGAAAAAAGATTGTGTGGTGTCTTCCAGAGTAGGAGCTTAACATTTACTTATAGTAGGTGAATAACAGCAATACTTTCAACCTGTGTTGTTTGGAAGACCTGTGGGGTTTTCCTAACCCTACAAAGTTATTATATATGTCTGGCATGACTGCTTAACACCCCAGATCTTCTGCGAGCAGTTGTGTTCACCCAAATATTATACCTTTCAAATTACTCCTTTAAAATTATAGTATGAATTTTTCTTATTCAACAGTAAGAATCTCCTTGAGGCTTTATATAAATCTTTCATGGAGGTGCTTGAGTGAGAAACTAATTGAAGTGCCAAAATAGAAGGGCATATCTTTGATAGAGTTTTATTGTTCTGATGGCACACCAAAACCCTGAGCCTAAGCTCCTATCCCATGTTTCCTCAGTGACCAAGACCATATGTTGTAAAAAGACAATTAATATTTACTATTGGTTTATCTTCTGGTAATGCTTGCTGTTAATCTTAAACAGCTGTATAACCTAATCACCACACAGAAACTGGGTTTTTAGTTAACCTAGAACACAATGCTGGGCAATATTTACTCCCTCCTAAACCTCCAAGCCCTCAGTTTCCTAACATTTAGATTTCCCACATTATACTCGCTTTTTGTGAAATCTTGGGTCTGGTTCATACTCCATGTCCTCCAAGATCTCTCCTCCAGCTCTGCTCTCCAAGCTCTCCTCTTGCCCCTTCTCCTCTTTCTCCTCCCACTCCTCTCTATTGCCTCCCCTCTTTCCTGTCCTCTGGCTCCTCTCATTGCACAACATTGTATCTAGTTGCTTTATTTCATCCTGTTTACACGAGAGTTGAGACAGGATGCTTAAAATGAGTATCACAATGCAATATCCGGATTGAAACCAGAGAGTTGGGGGTGGGGTGGGGGAGAAATCAGTATTTAAATGAACAAGGGTAAGGTGTATACATTAAAAAAAAATTATACCAACAACCATACAACATACCGAAAAACCAAAAAACATTCATCCCTCTTTTTGGAAATGGGGCATCATATTCTTAAATGTCTTCCTGCTGACCAGAGGAAATATTTCTTTTGGGGCCTTCTGTTGATTATTAATATTTACTATTGATGTGTCTTTCACTTAAACAGCAGTGGTTCTTAAAGCAGCTGTATACCCAAATCACCACACAGAGACTAGGATTCATTTAATTAACCTAGAGCAAAGTGCTGGGCAATAATTACTCAGTCCTAAACATCCAAGGCCACATAGCTTCCTCCTATTCAAATTTCCCATATTAAACTTGCTTTTAGTCATATCTTAAGTCTGGGTTCATCTCTCCTGAGGGTTCTGGGTCCTCTTCTCTGAGATCTCTATCCTCTTACTCTCCTCCCACACATTTCCTTCTCCTCCCCTTAGGACCAGAATGTCTCACCTTGTTCTCTTCATTGCTCAGCATTGGCTGGTTTTTTTTTGTTGACAATACAGAGAACAAATGGTGGCACATTTACACAAACTTGAGACAAGTGATGCTTATTCAATACAATGTCAGGATTGAAACCACATAGTGGGGTAGAGAAATCACCATTTGTATGAACAAGGATAAATTGTATTCATTGCACAAGAACATTATGCCAACATTTCCCCCCTTTAAGTCCAACAAAGCCTCCTTTTCTTTCAACACAATAATAACTATAAAACGGTTATGAAAACTATTAGGTACGATTTACATGTACAATGTCCAGTCCATGTGCCTTTGGAAACTAAGGAGAAAGTATTTGAGTATCCTATCTTGACAAGTTTAGAGTTCTATACATAAATTTACTTTTATCCTTCTTGTTATTACCTATCTGAAAACATTTTCTTAAATTCTAAACAATGTAAGCTTAATTGTGAAACTATAACTATTTGGTCTTCAATCCCATCAGACTTGAGAAGAAATAAAATTAGTTACTGGAGTAAATAGGAAGTGCATGATAGCAGCTTCCAAAAAATACAAAATTGACAGAGACAGTTTGCTGCTTGAACACTCACCCCAAACTCTCTGTAATGTTGGAGCATCATTTTCAGCCTTCTGGCTCAGTGTATTTGACAGACGTGTATGTGAAGCAGGAACTATTTAGGACTTGCTTACCCTGTCTTGGCAGAGTTCCACAG
>NW_026590386.1:0-3762 GCF_907164565.1 Psammomys obesus
CATAATAAAGTCACCAAATAAACTCTTTCCTCCACAATTTTCTCACCACCCAACAAATAACCTTAATAAAACACTTTGTTTAGTGTTTTGTGTGTGTAAGTGTGTGTTTCATGTGCTAGTTCATTGTTATTTATTTACTTATGTATTTATTTTGTTTATTTGTTTGTTTTTTGAGATAGGTTCTCTCTAACTCTACATAGCCTTGACAGTTTTGGAACTTACTGTGTAGACCACACTGAGGTAGACTTTGCAGAGATATGCTTATATCTGCTTGAATTCTGGTAATAAAGGCATGCACTACAATTTCCAGATAAACCTCTCTCTCTCTCTCTCTCTCTATTGCTCTCTCTTGCTCTTGCTCTATCTCTCTTCTTTCCATTATTTTTGAATCAATGTTTTGATTTGTATTTCTGGCTCTCCTGAAACTCTCTATGTAGACCAGGCTGGCCTTAAACTCAGAGATCCATTTGCCTCTGCCTCTAGAGTGATGAATGTGACTAATGGTATGAACCATCAAACCTATCTTCCATGTTTATTTTTTTAAATAATGGTTTGGTTTTTTGATGTTGAACATTTTATTTTTTTAATTTAACATAATTTATATATTTATTTATTACAATTTATTCACATTGTTTCCCCACTGAAGCTCGCTACCTCATCGCCTTCCAGTTCCACACACCCTCCCTCATCTTTCCCTATGTTCTATTCATAGTCTCCTGATAGGGGAGGCCCTCCTCCACTTTTATCTGACCCTAGCTTATCAGGTCTCATCAAGGCCAGGTGTATTATCTTCCTCTGTGGCTTGACAAGGCTGCACCCCCAATGGGAGGTGATCAAAGAGCCTGCCAGTGAGTTAATATTATAGACAGGCCCTGTATCCCTTACTAGGTAAACCCACTTGCAAACTGAGAAGCCAATGGGCTTCCTTTGAACAGGGGGTCTAGGTCCTCTTCAGGCATGGTCCTTAGTGGAGGATCATTCTCTGCAGGACCTCCTGAGCCAAAGTTTTTTACTCTGGTGTTCTCTTTGTGGAATTCCTTTCCCCTCCAGGGCTTTCTGTCTCCCTCTTCTTCCATAAGGATTCTGCCCAAAGTATGGCAATGAGTCTCAGTATCATTTTTGATACCCTGGAGGGTAGAGTCCTTAGAAGGTCCTCTGTTAAAGGCTCCTGTCCTGTTCTGTCTTTCCCTACTTCCGATGTCTATCCTGTTTGCCTTCTGAATGAGAACTATGTATCTTTCCTAGGTCCTACTTGTTGTTTAGGTTCTTTAGGGCTATAGATTTTAGTGTGTTTATCCTGTATGATATGGCTAATATCCACTTATAAGTGATTATATATCTTATGTGTCTTTTTGCTTCTGGGTTCTCTCACTCAGGGTGATCTTTTCTAGTTCCCACTATTTGCATGCATATATCAAGATTTCCTTGTTTGTTTTTGTTTTAATTTCTGACTGGTATTCCACTGTGTAATTTACTACACTTTATGTATCCATTTTTCCGTTGAGGGACATCTAGGTTATTTGCAGATTCTGGGATTAAGAATAGAGCTGCTATGAACATGGTTGAGCAAATGCCTTTATTGAATGATGGGGCATGATTTGGGTATATGTCTAGGAGTGGTATAGCTTGATCTTGAGGTAGCACTATTCCTAATTTTCTAATAACATGCCAGATTGATTTCTAAGTGGTTGTACAAAGTTACATTGCCACCAGGAAAATAGGAGGGTTCCCCTTTCTCCACATCCTCTCCAGAGTTTTTTATCTCAGCCATTGTGATGGTGTGAGATAAAATCACAGGGAATTTTTGATTTGCATTTCCCAAATGGCTAAGGATGTTGAGCATTTCTTTAAGTGTTTCTCTGTCATTTGATATTCCTCTATTGAAAATTCTCTGTTTAGCTCTGTATCTCATTTTTAATATTGGATTACTTGGTTTGTTAGTGTTTAACTTCTTGTGTTCCTTATATATTCTTGATAATAGACCTCCAAAGGTGTGTGGGTATATTTCTGGCTCTTCTATTTGATTCCATTGATCCACCATTCTGTTTCTATGCCAGCACCATACAGTTTTTATTACTATTGCTCTGTAGTACATCTTTAGATTAGGAATGGATATACCTCCTGACAATCTGTTTTTATGGATTGTTTTAACTTACTGTTTTCTTTTTTGTTTTGTTTTGTTTTTCCATATGAAATTGAGATTTGTTCTGACAATGGATATAAGGAATTGTGTTTGTATTGTGATGGGAATTGCGTTGAACTTGTAGATAACTTTTGGCAGATGGCATTTTCACTATGTTAAGCCTACCTATCCATGAGTATAGGAGATATTTCCATTTTCTGATATCTTCTTCAATTTCTTTCCTCCAAGAATTGAAGTTTTTTTTCATATAAGTCTTTTATTTACTTGGTTACAGTTATACCAAGGTACTTTATATTATTTGTGGCTATTGTGAAGGGTATTCAAAGTATTGTGAAGGGCAGTCATTAAAAGTCTCCCTGTCAAAAAGTAAAATAGGCCAGGGCCTGATGGTTTCAGCACAGAATTCTACCAGACCTTCAAAGAAGAACTAACACCAATACGCTTAAAACTATCACACAAAATAAAAACAGTATGTTTGTTTCTTTTAAACTTAATAGATTTGACTAGAAACTTCACCCAAAATAAAACAAAACAACAGATACTGTGCCTATCATAATTTAAAATAAGGATGCAATTATATTTAGCAAGATACAATCATGAAAACAACAAAATTGAGGAGCACTATGACAGTATACAAAGTCTAAAGTAGTAATGTAGAAACTAGCAATAAAAATACTTTAAGTAAAATCTATTATAAAGAAATCTCAAATCAAATCTCCAAGCACCAAAATTAAAGAGACCAGAATTCTGTACATCTCAGTGAATTTGTAGATATTTAAAGTATCCATTCTGAGTTACATTAACAATTTTACATATCATGCATCTTTCATATTTATTATCTATAATATGTATCAGGAAGGTGCAGGATTGGATACTAAAGAACTTGCTATCAAGACTCCATTGCTGAGGATACTACAAAACTTGAGTTACTGAACATGGAGATATCAAGCTATTAATCACCTGGTTACTATATCTTTCCTAGCTAAATTTAATAGTTCTAGAAGGTGCTACATACTACCAAAGGAAATAAAGGTAATACCAATTTATCTCTGAACCATGAGTGGTACAGTTATGATGGGCTTTATATAATATGCAGTCCTGTACAAAAATAGGCACACATATTGTATGTGTAATTAATCCTTGTCTGATTTGATAATTAGGGTCCCCTCATGATAAGGAACACATGCGTGGCAGTAAAAAATGACCAGAATCTTACTAGGTAGGTCATAGACCCAAGTGGTTTACAAGTTTGTGACATTCTATGTGTTTTCAAAACATGAATTGAAAATAAAATGATGAAATCTTGATTATAAAGTTTCCATTTCTTTATCTTCACTGTGTTTTTGGAGGATTGGAGCCCCTCTACCACCTCATCATGAAATATGTAGTAGTGATTGCAGTCTATAATGTGTTTGCAATCCTTGACTTATATGCATAAAGTTGTCAAATTAGAAATATCTTTATATTTATATAGATATACATTGAATATGTCCTGTCCATTGGCAAAACCTATTTGCTTTTCTTGAAACTATTTACAGTTTCAACAAATGGTCCACCATTGCACATTTTCTTTTATTTTGATTTTTAAATGTATTTATCAATTCTTTAATAATTTCATA
>NW_026590387.1:0-11445 GCF_907164565.1 Psammomys obesus
TTTAGTTCTTTATATATACTGGATATGAGTCCTCTGTCAGATAAAGGGGTGGTGATGATTCTTTCCCAATCTGTAGGCAGTCGCTTTGTTTTGTTTGATGGTGTCCTTTGCTTTACAGAAGCTTTTCAATTTCATGAGGTCCCATTTATTGATTGTTGCTCTTAGAGCCTGTGATGTTGGTGTTCTGTTCAGGAAGTTTTCTCCTGTACCAATGAGTTCTAGGGTATTCCCTAATTTTTTGTCTAGCTGATTTAATGTGTCTGGTTTTATGTTGAGGTCTTTGATCCACTTGGACTTCAGTTTTGTGCAGGGTGATAGTATGAATCTATTTTCATTTTTCTACATGTAGATATCCAGATGAACCAGCACCATTTGTTGAAGATGCTATCTTTTTTCCATTGTATGGTTTTGGCATCTTTGTCAACAATCAGGTGTCGAAAAGTGTGTGGGTTTATTTCTGGGTCTTCTGTTTGGTTCCCTTGATCCACCATTCTGTTTCTATTCCAGTACCATGAAGTTTTTATTACTGTTGCTCTATAGTTCAGCTTGAGATCAAGGATGGAGATACCTCCAGAATATCTTTTATTGTAGAGAATTGTTTAAAAATTCTTGTTTGCTTGTTATTCCATACGAAGTTGAGAATTTTTCTTTCCAGGTCTGTAAAGAATTGTGTTGGCAATTTGATGGGAATTGCATTAAATCTGTAGATTGCTCTTGGTAAGCTGGCCATTTTTACTGTTAATCCTGCCAAGATATGAGCATGGGAGATCTTTCCATCTTCTCATATCTTCCTCTAATTCTTTCTTCAGAGACTGGAATTTTTTTTTTTTCATACAAGTTTTTGACTTGCTTGGTTAGGGTTACACCAAGGTACTTTATGTCATTTGTGGCTATTGTGAAGGGTGTTGTTTCTCTAATTTCTTTCTCAGCCCTTTTGTCTTTTGTATACAGGAGTGCTACTGATTTTTTTTTTTAGTTAATTTTGTATCCGGCCACTTTCCTGAAGGAGTTTATCAGCTGTAGGAGTTCCCTGGTAGAGTTTTTGGGGTCACTCATGTATACTATCAAATCATCTGCAAATAGTGATAATTTGACTTCTTCCTTTCCCATCTGTATCCCCTTGATCTCTTTCAACTGTCTCATTGCTCTAGCAAGGACTTCCAGCCCTATGTTGAAGAGATGTGGGGAGAGTGGGCAGCCTTGTCTTGTTCCTGATTTCAGTGGGATTGCTTTAAGTTTCTCTCCATTCAGTTTGATGTTGGCTATAGGCTTGCTGTATATCACCTTTACTGTGTTTAGATATGTGCCTTGTATCCCTGATCTCTCCAATACTTTAAACATGAATGGATGTTGGATTTTGTCAAATGCTTTTTCAGCATCTAGGGAGATTATCATGTGTTTTTTTTCTTTCAGTTTGTTACTATGGTGGATCACATTGATGGATTTTCATATATTGAACCACCCCTGCATACATGGGATGAAGCCTACTTGGTCTTAGTGGATAATATCTTTGATGTGTTCTTGTATTCGGTTTGCAAGTATTTTGTTAAGTAGTTTTGCATCAATGTTCATAAGGGAGATTGGCCTGAAACTCTGTTTCTTTGTTGAGTCTTTGTGAGGTTTAGGTACCAAGGTGATTGTGGCTTCATAGAATGAGTTTGGTAATGTTCCTTCTGTTTCTATTTTGTGGAATAGTTTGAAGAGAATTGGAGTTAGCTTTTCTTTGAAGGTCTGTTAGAATTCTGTGCTGAAGCCATCTGGTCCTGGGCTTTTTTTTGATGTGAGACTTTTGATGACCACTTCTATTTTTTGGGGGGGGGGTATGGGACTATTTAATTTATTTACCTGGTCCTGATTCAGCTTTGGTAAGTCAAATCGATCAAGACAGTTGTCCATTTCATTTAGATTTTCAAATTTTGTGGCATATAGACTTTCGAAGTAAGTCCTAATGATTGTTTAGATTTCCTCAGTGTCTGTAGTTATGTCCCCCTTTTCATTTCTGATTTTGTTGATTTGGGTGGTGTCCCTCTGCCTTTTAGTTAGTTTGGCTAAGGGTTTGTCGATCTTGTTGATTTTCTCAAAGAACCAGCTCTTGGTTTCATTGATTCTTTGAATTGTTTTATTTGTTTCTAATTAATTGATTTCAGCCCTGAGTTTGATTATTTCCAGCCGTCTACTCCTTTTTGGTGTGTCTGCTTCTTCTTTTTCTAGGGTTTTTTAAGTGGACCATTGAGTTGCTTGAATGAGCTCTCTCGAATTTCTTCTTGAAGGCACTTAGTGCTATGAACTTTCCTCTTAGCACTGCTTTCATTGTGTCCCACAAGTTTGGGTATGTTGTGTCTTCATTTTCATTGAGTTCTAGGAAGACTTTAATTTCTTTCTTTATTTCTTCCCTGACCCAGCTGTCATTTAGTAACAAGTTGTTCAGTTTCCATGTGTGTGTAGGCTTTTTGCTATTTCTTTTGTTGTTGAAGTCCAGCTTTATTCCATGGTGATCAGACAGGATACAAGGGATTATTTCAGTCTTCTTGTATCTGTTGAGGCTTGTTTTGTGACCAACTATATGGTCTATTTTGGAGAAGGTTCCATGAGGTGCTGAGAAGAAGGTATCTTTTGTGTTTGGGTGTAAAGTTCTGTAAATGTCTGTGAGGTCCATTTGATTCATGACCTCTGTCAGAGATGTTGTTTCTTTGTTTAATTTCTGTTTTGTTGACCTATTTTTTGTTGATAGTGGGGTTTTGAAGTTTCCCACTATTAATGTGTGGGGATCTATATGTGGTTTAAATTTTATCAATGTTTCTTTTACAAATGTGGGTGCTTTTGTATTTGGGGCATAGATGTTCAGGATTGTGATGTCTTCCTGGTGGAATTTTCCCTCGATGAGTATGAAGTGTCCTTTCCCATCTCTTTTTATTAATTTTGGTTGAAAGTCTATTTTATCAGGTATTATAATGGCTACTCCTGCTTACTTCTTGGGTCCGTTTGCTTGGAAAGTCATCTTCCAGGAAAGTGAGAGGAGCACCCAGCAAGTCTCTGGGCCAGAGGCTGAGTGCACCACTCTGGGCCTAGAGAATGTGCACCTAGTTTGAGTTGGCACCTGTGGGTGCCACTCTCGTCTGGAGGCTGTGTGCCTCAGTCTGGACCGGAAGCTGTGTGTTCCTGTCTGGGATGTCGGCTGCAGGCACTGCTCTGGTCTGGACGCTGTGGGTGCAACCTTCTTGAAGGATCAGGGGTTCCCCAGTGTTGTCAGTCTAGCTAGGGATAACTGGTTGATCCTTGGCACAGTATCTGAGGGCTGCTGTAATGGCTCTCTGGTTTTTGTAAGTCTGAGGATGCAGCTGTGTGCCCCAGTGCCCTAGGGGTACTCAATAATGGCAGCTGAGCATAGCGCTCCTGCCTGCAGTAGAAGGCTAGAGCCTAGAGTCTGCGTGAATCCAAAGAGTCTTTTGGTGCTGAGTGTCCTGACCATTAGACATGATGATCGCCCCCGCTGGGGGTTTCCTCTTGCCAGGGACACCCAGTCTTTGCTTTGGGGTCCACCATTCTGTCTAGGGTGGCATCGAGTAGAACCCACAGGCACAGGCGCCCGCCCCTGGCTCTGCCTTTCTGGCCGTTGGGAGCCTGGATGTCTGCCTAAACTGGGTGATTTTCTGCCTAAACTGAGACCTTTTCAGGGTGGTGGTATCAGCTGAGTGCTCTGAGATCAGACCAGCCCTTTCCTTTCCTGTGGGTTTGCACCCAACAGTGAAACTGAGTCTCTGGTGACCTGGGGCCCACAGTTCTATCTGAGGCGGTGAATCAGGCACACAGGCAGGGCTCTGTGCTGGTGCCTGGGTCCTGGCTCTGGCTCTGGGCTGGCTCCTGGGGCCCCTGTGGAACCCAAGTCTTTTCCAGGGGATGTCTGGGTGACCTAAGGTCGGTCCCAATCATTTCCTGCTCTGTGGGGTTATCTCTCGACTGAAAAATCCAGTCTGTGGTGTTGTGGGCCCACAGTTCAGTCTGGGACAGTGACCAGATCATGCTGGCATGTAGCTCTGGGCTGGCGACCAAGCACCTAGCAGAACCAGGGTCTCTTCCGTGGTTTAGTAGGGTGAGTTAAAGCTGATTGAATCCCCCACCGTGGGGTATCCTCTCACCTGAGAAACACAATCACTTGTGTTTTATGGCCATGAGTTCTGCTTGCTGGTCACTGTGCTGATCCTGCTGTGCTGCTGGTCAGAATGAGAGTCCTCCCAGTGCCGCCATCTTGCCCCGCCTCTGTTTCTTGATTTTTACTGAGCTCTTTAATCTATTTTGGTGAGTTTTGTGCAGAGTGATACTTAAGCATCTTTTGAATTATTTTATGTGCATACTTCTAGTTTGACCACAACAATGTGTTGAAGATGCTGTCTTTTTTCCAGTGTTTATTTCAAGATTTCTTATTTTAAAAATATCAAGTGTCCATAAGTATTTGTATTTCTGCCTGGGACTTTGATCTCATCATCGACCAAAGTGTTTGTTACTCTGCCAATACCATCCTGTTACTTACTACTCTAGTTTTTTGTTCAATTTAAGCTTTGGATGGGTGATACCTCTAGCAGTTCTTATTTAGGATTGTTTTAGCTGTCATGGTTTATTTATGCTTCTATTTGAAGCTGAAAATTGTCCTGTCAACATCTAGGAAGAATTGTCTGAAATTTTGATGAGGATTGCACTGAATGTTGCTGTTGATTGTTTTTCTTAAGATGGAGGGTTTTACTCTAGTCATCTTATCTATGAGCAGTGGAGAGCTTCTTTGCCCTTGCCCAAGCATAAAGATAAACTGTCTTCAGAAATACAGCAGAAAACTGAAAATCTTCTGCATAACAAAGGACTGCCATCATTCTGAAAATGTAGCAGTGTACAGAAAGCTAAAATATTTTTTACCAACTACCCACCCAAATAAAGGCTAATATTCAAATGCATAAATAAATCAAAAGAAAAAATAGATATCAAGAAAATATACAATCCATATAAAACACCTATAATTCTAAATAAAGAATTTTTTATTTTTATTAATTACAGTTTATTCACTTTGGTTTCCGTCTGTAGACTCCTCCTCCAGCCCTCCCAATCCCACCCTCCCTCCTTCTTCTTCTCCTATACCCCTCCCCAGTCCAATGATAGGGTAGGAGCCCTCCCCTTCAATCTGACCCTAGTCTATCAGGTCTTATCAGGACTGGTTTCTTTGTATTCCTCTCTTGGGTGGTAAGGCTGCTACCCCCTCAGGTGGAGATGATCAAAGGTCCAGCCCATGAGTTCATGTCAGGTCACTATTTGCAGATGTTATGATAGCATACATGAGTGACCCAAAAAATTCTATCAGGGAACTCCTACAGCTTATAAACTCTTTCAACCAAGTGGCTGGATACAAAATCAACTCACAAAAAATAGTAACACTCTTGTATGCAAAAGACAAAAGGGCTGAGAAAGAAATTAGGGAAACAACAGCCTTCATAATAGCCACAAAGGACATAAAGTACCTTGGTGTAACTCTAACCAAGCAAGTCAAAGACTTGCATGAAAAAAAAAACTTTCAGTCTCTGAAGAAAGAAATAGAACAAGATATCAGAAGAGAATTCTTAAAGAAATAATTCAAATGGCTGAGAAACATTTAAAGATATGTGCAAGGTTGATAGTCATCAGGGAAATAAAAACTAAAAGTAGTTTGAGATATGGTCTAAAGAGAGTCACAATGGCTAAGAATGTTCAGACATTTCTAGTAGGAGTACAAACATGTTTAGCCATTAAGAACATCTCTATGGCTCTTCCTCAGTGTGGAAAGCCAAGCTCTGCCGCGCCCTAAAGATGGCGCTGGCTTCCGCCTCTTGTAGGCAAAAGCTTTCCGTAAACAACTCCTTATTTGGTTGTGTATGTGTATCGGGCTCGCTTCCGCAGTTGTGGACTAGTCTGCAGGCGCCATGTAGCTTGTCAGGATTAGCTGGCCATAGGCTATTTAATTGGCGGGCTGGGCTTCCCAGTAGTCAGAAGATTGTTCAAGGTTCCTGAATAAACTGCATTGAGAAGAGTCCAGTGTTACGTCTTCCTTGCTGGTTGAGGCAGTCGTGACACCTAAGAAAGATGGAAATTGTTATGCCTGAGGAACTAACTATACCACTCTTGGGCATATATTCAAAGAATGTTTCATCCTTCCATGGAGACATTTTTGCAAAGATGTTTATGACTGCTCTATTCAACATTTCCTGAAATTGGATATAACCCTGATGTCCATCAACAGAAGAATAGATAAAGAAAATGTGGACATTTACGTAACAAAATATTACTCAGTTATTTAAAAAAGTAAATCACGAAATTTCAAAGTAAATGCGTATCTACAGGTAAACTAGAAAAAATCAGTCTGAGTATATAATAACACAAGTTCAAAAATACAAATATGGCATGTACCTACTTACATGATATTATTACTTGTAAAGTGAATGATAAGCAACCTACAGTACATAAAACCATGTAGGATACACAAAGAATAAGGGACTAGTGTTCAAAAAGTAAATAGATCTCCCTAGGATAGGGTAATAAAATAGTTATTTATAGATTGAAGAAGGGCTCATAAAGGAGACTTGGTTGGAAGTGGGGAAGAAAGAAGACATTAAGGAAAGTAATATGAAGAGAGACAACCAAAATTAAATGTCAATTGAATGTTCCTGTAGCAAACTAACACAATAGTTTTCTTCCTACAATATATACATAGCTGAAGGTGATCCAATTGAAATAATATGAGAGTCCCAATAAGATGTCACTTGTCATCAAATGAAGACTGGGTTATATCTACTTGAGCTGGTGGCCAAAGGAGTCTTATTAGAATTCCCAAAAATGCACACTTTTGTCAAGATTATAATTTGCTCTCCACAAATTCACTGCAAGTCTCTGTTGCTGAATACAACACTTATTCAACTCACTGAACATAGAGAAATTAAGCTGGTGCCTCCAAAGAAGTTTCACTATATTGTTATATTTATTTATAGGTATATATATATATATATATAGAGAGAGAGAGAGAGAGAGATGATAGACAGACAGATAGATAGATAGATAAATAGATAGATAGATGATGGATGGATAGAGAGATAGATAGATTTGTGTGTGTGTAATTTGTATATATGTATATATATTTTTAAATTGCAGTAACCAAAATTTTGTAAGATTATACATAGGAGAGATCAATTAATTATTTTATATGTATATATAAGAATTAACATTACATCATTTTTTCACTTTCCTACCTTCAAAGCCTCTTGCAGTTTTAGCTCTTTTGAAATTTCATGGCTGCATTTTCATGAATTTTGCCTAAGTTAGATATCAAAATTTCATTTGTGTTATATTGTATATATCATATTATAACAATAATATATAATAATACCATGAAATTATATCAGCAGTATTTATGATAAATAGTGTTACAGTAAAGTAGAAAAAGTATAGAGATGAAGTATTTTTCTTTTTGGTTGTTGTTATGAGACAGTTGACTGAATCCAGCCATCTCAAGACTTCTGTTGCCAGGTTCAAAACTGAGTTCATATTCATAGGCCCTTAAACCTACTCCTATCCTGATTCTTCATGTGATTCATGTTTGTCTTTTAATCAGGAAAGAATGTAAAGAGGAAAGTGGCTGATAATCTAAACTAAGCACAGAAGTCGTAAATGTGTTGCCTGTCATGACTTAAATTGACTATGAAGAGCTTGCCCCCTCTTTTGGTCCTGTATAATTCTGAATTAGGTGCCAGACATCCAGGAGGAGGTCTGAATGCAAAAGCTGAGTTGAGAACTCTGAACCCATGTGTCCTGCATAAGGCTGAGTCACTAGTGTTTACTTTCTTGGTCAAAACCCCATGTCAAAGTATGATTAAAGTCTCCCTCTCCAGCCCCCCACTCCATGTCCCTCCTGTAGTCCACTAAGGATGTTCTCCTCCTCTACTATCTTACTGTAGCTTATTAGATCTCATCAAAACTGTCTGGATCTACTTTCCCTGTTGTTTAATTTAGCCACCTTGACTGGTGGAAGTGATCAAAGAGCTATCAAAGTGATCAAAGAATGACTGACCCTGCTCCCCTTCCTAGGAGAAATCAAATGTTCAAACTACTTTCACAACAGCAATCCAAAACAAACAAGCTGTTTTTGGATGACCTACAATTTTGTCTCAGACTCTGGTGCTCTCCAAAGTCACTGTGGACCATGATGAAATCATACAGGTTGTTGAAGAAAGAACCAAACATGTTTTTCACCCACATGGAGGAACCAGGTGCAAAGCCTCAAGGCTATGGGATTCCAAGAATACCTGGATGAGAGGAAGAGAACAATAAAAAGACAGCAAATTCAGAGCAAGTCTGGGTACAGTGACAGAAATATCTCAGCATTGTGTCCCTAAGTTGTCTGGACTTTGCTACAGTGAGTGAGCTGGCCTGTCATGAGAACCTTTGGGTATGCACAGACTGAGAGCCTGAAGCAACAGTAGGAAACAGCTGCAGCAAAGTCTTCTCTGAAGTTGTTGAGGTCTGAGCCTATTGCAGGACCTAAGCCAACAATCTCCTTGGATCAGCCTTGATGCAGACTGTCTCTGTGTATTGACGAGCCTGACATGCCCCTTCCTTTGCTTTGCTTCAGCCTCCTTCTGCAACCTGTGTATACATCAACAGAGATATTTATGATCCGTTGTGGTTATTATGGAAAGACCAACACCTACATGGAGGCAGATGTTAACTTTGCTACATTTATTCCCATTTCCATTCCACTTGATCTATCCCAAAATGACCAGAACTTTTTCGACACAGAACCAAGTCTACGATGGAATTTCGACCTGTGAGTACTTGCTTGAATGTGCTATGGTTGTTCTGGTTAAGAGATAGTACATGACCTACTAAACACATGTAATTCCATTGAGAACATTGAACCAGATACAGAACAACGTGAAAAATAGTTTCACATTTTTGTCTGCTTCATTGTGCCTCTGAAAACATTTCCACTTCTCTTTGTTATGTTTCCATTCAGAAAGAAATCAGGGATAGGAAAAAAGAACGACTTTTGTGTCTCTCCATGGTGTGATTCCATGGCGAGACTTACATATTTTTAACACACTGACTCTAATATGTCAAGATAAGTTTCCATTCTTCTAGGTCTATCTGGCCATCTAAATGTCTTATGTTTGAATATCTGTTTTTTCCAAAGACTTGGAGAGTTTCTGCTCTTGAATATTCTGAACTTGAATAGCATTATGTGCTCAGTACAAATCTTAGACTCTCCAATTTCATGTGTTCTGGCTTTACTATCTTTAAAGTATCTCAGAGTTTAGACACTGTGGTCATACTTATCACTTATTTGATTATCACTGATATTGTAATAGAGCGTTTTGAAATTCAGGTCATTTATGCCCATATTCTGTTCTCTGCTTAGTTAGCTCTGCTGGAAACCCAGTGTTCTCTGATTTGATTGGTGGTTTTATGATTTTAATTTACAACATTTCTATATGTCTTTCTCCTCCCTCACAATCTCAGTTTTGACTTATGATTTGTCTTTTATGCTACACAGTCTTTTTTTGTGTACAGCTATTTATTCTATCCCTCATCCCAGTTCTCATGGAGACTCCTGATTCTTATCTTGATGCCCAGTCAAATTCATTGCTTGGTTCTGTCTTCTTTTCTGTTGTTCATCTCTTTACTTTCTGAAATATTTATCTGCCACTTCATCTCTCTGAAAAACTGTATTGTAGGTTGTTGGTTATTTATGATAATGTGGAGGAATCATTAAGCTTTTTTATATTCCTGTTTTTCAGTTGATGCTATAATTGGTACATATGTTCATTTGAACATCAGTGTTAGGAATAGGATGGTCTTTTGCTGAAAAGTACCTTCTTGAAACTTCAATACATATTTCTTCTCTGAGTAGGAAACAAACATACTAGCCTAAGGTCCTGGTACATGTGTTGTTATGGAGTACCTGAATAGAAAAAAAAAGTCAAAGATTGTCTAATTTCTTCTGGAAGTAAAGAACTCTTAGGAATGCTTTCACAAGATAGAGTTCAACTATGCTTTCATAGTTCATATCCAGAGAGAGAAGGAATCCCAACACAGGAGGAAGAAAAGAGCCCATCCTCAGAGATAGATAAGAGACAGAAAAGACTGAATTGTTAATTGACCTGTCTTAATCTAGATTCTGTTTGACCTGTGATAGGTGGATCAAGTCTCAACTCCTTGAAGTTTAAATCAGAGTTTGTTTAAAGTTTACACATAGATATACAAGTTCTAAATATATTAACATGACCACAATCTATAATCTACACTGAAATTCTCACTGTAGGAAAAGCAGGTAACAAGTGTCTATAAACAGTTGGAGTAGACTGATGCTTTACAGATAAGCTTGGACACCAAAAAAAGGATGGTCCCGGGCTAAAAAACAAACAGCCTTTCCTCTTCCTGAATATGTAATGACAGATAAGATTTCAGCACAATGAGAAGCATTGAAGTATATCTTCAGCAGGAATGAAAGGACATTAAAAAGTTTGATCCTGTAACTATGAGAAGACTAGCCAGTGCTTTCACCTGGTGGTTTTCATAGCATATCAAAACTCTATTGATTAATATTTTAAAACTCTGAAATTTTAAACGCATCAGGTTATCATTTTCACATACTTTAAGCCACTTTCTCAATATTTACAACTTGCATTTACATACCTTAAATCACTTTCTTAGACATTAAAAATTTCCATCAACTTTAAAGTATTTTTCCCCCATCCGTGAATTTACCAGGAGGAGACATATTGACAAACAAGTTCTTTTAAATGAAAGAACCATAAAACGTAAAATTTTAGGCATTAGCACTTCAGTTTGAATCTCATTTAAATCTAATTTTGTAAGATTAGATTTTTCAATATGAAGCCAGCAAGGTAATGCCTTCTTCACCAGGGAATCTAGATATCTGTAGAAAAGAATAAGGCCTGGCTTTCATTCAAGATACAGACAGACCATGAAGCTGCAGCCTTGTTCACAGGTGCTGCCTAATGTTGCATAACCTCTGTTAATCTGCTAGAGTGACAACTTGCTGTGAACAGGACAAGAGATCTGAGAGGGGTCAATTTGAGCAGGAAGTATAATCCAAATGGCCTCTATATCAGTCAAAATGACAGAGACTAATTGGATACCTGGGCATCCAGTCTGGGGTTCCCTGTGTCATTCTCAAAGACTTTGTAGAGAGCAAGGGTTGACAGCCTTTTGATGCCACACAAAACAACATTGTCTTCAGCTGCCATGCAAAGCATCATAACCCACCAAACATCAGACTCGTGAGGCCTTTGATTTTTTTTTTTTATGAAGAAAGAACTTGGAAAAAGAAAGCTAACTTGGCCATGCAGAGTACAGCATTTAACTCAACAATGTCC
Organism: Psammomys obesus; assembly: GCF_907164565.1. Taxonomy (NCBI): domain Eukaryota; kingdom Metazoa; phylum Chordata; class Mammalia; order Rodentia; family Muridae; genus Psammomys; species Psammomys obesus. Next base: position 11,406 of record NW_026590387.1, read on the forward strand.
ATAGGTTGGGCAGGGATTTATTGTTGGGTGAAGCATGTGG
>NW_026590388.1:0-2744 GCF_907164565.1 Psammomys obesus
GGGGTTTTCCTTCTAGTGTACCTTAAAGCTGGGAAGCATAGACATTGATGCTTTGGGGTCAACAGCATAGCCTCTTACTTGCTGTGGAGTCACTAGAATCCTACCACTCAGTAACCATGTCCACTGGGCACCACCATTTTTTATCCTCTTCAAATCTCTATCTTTTGAATGGAAATATTTTTTCTGTGCTGGAGAAAGACACAGGACCTTTTTCCAACTAAGGGCATGCTACACACTATACTATCTTCTATCTCATGGATAATATTTCTACTTGTGGTTAGTAGCGCTAGCATTACTTCCACGGGGAATAATTTTAATCTTGCTACATAACTGGGGAGACACCTAAACAAACTAAGCCCTTCAAAAATAAACCTATATCAGAGGGAGGGAAAATGAATTTCTCTTAAAGGTCAACCAGTATTCTGTGTGGGCTACTCATATAAAATTTTGTCTGTCTTCAGCTGCATCCATTTTTGAAGAAAATTGAAGTGACAAATGCTGCTGGAGATGAAATAAGCTTTGATAACAACAAGAATATTTTGGAAACATATGATATACAAAACTTTATTGCATATAGTAAGCAAAATTCTCCTTTAACTTGGGGAAATTTTTTTCAATGATTTTGTTGAAAATATTTTCTGGGCCTTGGAGAAGGGAGTCTTCTTTTTCCTCTATTCCTATTATTCTTAGGTTTTGTCTTTTCATATTGTCTTGGATTTCTTGGACGGTCTGTGTCAGGAATTTTTTGGATTTAACATTTTCTTTGACAGATACATCGATTTCTTCCATTGTATCTTCTACACCTGAGATTCTTTCTTCCATTTCTTGTATTCTGTTGGTTATGCTTACCTCTGTAGTTCCTGTTTTCTTCCCTAAATTTTTCCTCTCCATTATTTCCTCCATTTGTGTTTTCTTTAATTTTTCTAGTTCTATCTTCAGGTCTTGAGTTGTTTTGTTTACTTCCTTCACCTGTCTGCTTGTATTTTCCTCTTTTTCTTTTAGTTCCTTCAACTCTGTCTCTTTGATTTCTTTCAGTGATTTAATTATTTCTTCTCTGAAGGCCACAAGCTCTTTGGCTGCATCTTCCCGTATTTCTTCACGGATGGCCCTAATTTGCTTGTCTTTATCTTCCTCCATTTCTTTACGGATAGCCATGATCTGTTTGGTTTTATCTTCCTCTAATTCTTTACGTATTTTATCTGTTTCCTCTATTATTCTCTTCATCAACATAGATGTAAGGTCATCTTCTTGATTTTCTATTATGCTGCATTGTTCAGGGCTGTTCGCCCCTGGATGGCTGGGTTCTGGAGATGCCATATTGCTCTGTCTTTTGTTGGTTGAGCCTTTACGCTGACCTCTACCCATTGGGCTGATTTAGGTGTTGGCTGTTAGTTTCTGTGCTTCCTGGAGTCCTGAGGTAGGGAGTATCCCCTTGGCCGGAAGATGATTTTTCCTGAAGGAGTCCTTCTCTGCTTTTTGGTTGTGGTCACTGTATGGCCAGTGTTTCTCCGGAGTTGCCGCTGCTCACCTCAGGTTTATAGCCCTGAATAGTAGCTGTGGTCTATGTTAGGCAGGGGGGGATCTCCTCTTACCCATAAAATTTCTCAAGACAGCTACCCCACTGCTGGGTTTCTTGTTATAAATTTAGTGTGCTGTTGCTCACTAAATTTCCATGTACAGTCCTCTTGAAGAAACTGATTCCCTAGCTATGGGGTTTTCTCCCAACAGGGAAAATCAATCTGTTATCCTGGGGCGCACAGTTCTGTCTGAGAAAGTGGGAGGTGCACTCAGCAAGTCTCTGGGCCAAAGGCTGATTGCTCTGCTCTGGACCTGGAGAATGTGCACCTAGGTTGAGTTGGCGCCTGGGGGCGCTGCTCTGGTCTGGAGGCTGGGTGCCTCACTCTGGACCAGAAGCTGTGTGTTTCTGTCTGGGATGGAGGCTGTAGGCACCACTCTGGTCCAGACGCTGTGGGTGCAGCCCCCCTGAAGGATCAGGGATTCCTACAGTTTTGGCAGTCCAGCCAGGGACAACTGGCCGATCCCTGGCACAGTATCTGAGGGCTGCTGTAATGGCTTTTCGGCTCCTGCAGGTCCGAGGATGCAGCTGTGTGTCCCAGTGCCCCAGGGGAACGCAACAATGGCGGCAGAGCACAGCACTTCTGCCTGCACTAGAGTCTGCGTGAGTCCAGGAAGTGTTTTGGTGCTGGGTGTCCTAAGCGTTAGAGCTGCTGACCCCCTCCGCTGGGGGTTTCCTCCTGCCAGAGACACGCAGTCTGGTGCCCTGTTGCCCTGGTGCCCACAGTTCTATCTGAGGCGGCAAATCACGGGCGCAGGCAGGGCTCTGTGCAGGCAGGCGCCTTTGTCCCTCTTGGCTCTGGGTCCGGGCTGGCTCCTGGGGCACCCGCGGAACCCGAGTCTTTTCCAGGGGATGTCTGGGTAACCTGGGGTCGGTCCCAATTGTTTCCTGCTCTGTGGGGTTATCTCTCGACTGGGAAATCCAGTCTATGGTGTTGTGGGCCCACAGTTCAGTCTGGGACCGTGACCAGATCGCACTGGCGGGTAGCTCTGGGCTGGCGACCAAGCGCCTGGCGGAACGGGGATCTCTTCCGCGGTTTAGCCGGGTGAGTTAAAGCTGATCGAATCCCCCACCATGGGGTATCCTCTCACCTGAGAAACACAACCACTTGTGTTTTATGGCCGCGAGTTCTGATTGCTGGTCACTGTGCCAATCCTGCTGTGCTGCT